>NC_056750.1:781622818-781804968 GCF_019279795.1 Protopterus annectens | reverse complement strand
ATCACGGATGCCAGGTCAGCAGAAATTATAGGTCATAAACCTGGTTTTGGTTTCAGAAATTCTAATAATTTGAAACAAGTTATGTGATTCAAGACACCAGCCTACAGGCGACATCTCTAGGAAACTTAAGTATTTTCCCTGTTATAGATGCAAAGCCTGTTCTGTTCTTGCCAAAGAACAGTTTCAACATAGAGTATTTGATTTTATTTTTAAGCCCAGCTTTCATGCAGACGGTCAGACACAAATTGTAGTTTATTTAGCTACGTGTAATGACTGTCCCAGATTCAGTGTGGGAAAAACTGTACAGAAATTTAAAGACAGGATCTTGAGGCATTTGTATGATAAATACATTTAATGTTAAGAAAGCTTTGGCAAAAACATATAATGGAGAACTTGGGATATAGGTTCTCTTTCAGGGTGCTACAGTATGTAAAGGCTAATCCTAGGTGAGGTGATTAAATAACTATTTAGAAAGTTTAGAATTAAAATGGATTTTCAGACTTCAAATTCAAGCTTCCAAGTATCAGTGCAAATGTTTGCCTTAAACCAGCCCTAAGGAGGAGGAAATTACATTCATAAATGGTTTTATTGGTTGATTAACTCAGTAAGCACTGTGATAGTTTCTTGATTATTTTAAATGTGTAAGTTCTGATAAGTTGTCAATCTCGCCTTCATTCTTGCTGGATGGGTTCAGAGCCGATCCTCGGCTCCGACTCTGCTTATACCAAAGCTCGAGAGCTATTTTTACCGGCTCGAGGTAACCCTGTATCCTACAATGCTAGGCACTAACTACCCAGATCTCGTTTGCCGCTTAGCTGTGAGGTTGCGTTTTTGCTGGCTCTCTGGTAAAATTTTTTCAGAAGCAGTTTTCTGGTAAGGTTTTTCCATTTTATTTTCAGGGTTAGTGTGCGTTTATTTCCCCTTTACCCGTTTAGTGTAACCCGCCTTATATAGTCCCCTTTTGGGTCTGTTTTTTTCCTATCCCCTCGGTCCTAACCGTTCCCCTCATATTGTCAGGCCTTCGGGCCAAGTTTGTACTCTAGTTTTTTTGTCTTCAGTTAAATTGTCAGTTTAATTATTTTAATCTTAGTCTTTGGTGTGGTGAAGTGACTGGACTAAGTTTTCTTTAGTGTGGTGTGTGTGTGTTTGGGTGTGTTTACCACAAGATGTCTAAGGAGTCCAAGGTCTCAGGCTTCAAGAAGTGTGACTCGTGCTGTCAGAAAATGTCTCTGACAGATGGTCACACTTCTTGTGTTTATTGCCTAGGCCCTCTGCACCTGCAGGACTCTTGTTCTGTCTGCCATGCATTCAGTCCAAGAGTCCTGCAGGAGCGCAGAAACCAAGCTGATTTTGAGAGGCTTATTGAAGCCCGAAGGTTCCCCGGCCAAGTCCTCGTCGGGCAAACCTTCCAAGCCCACTAAATCGTCGGCTCCGAGTACAGAGCCTCCAACCAGTGGTGCTACTTCTGTTTCTGCATCAGCTCCGGCTGGAGCCGAGGCTTCAAGAACTCAGTCGGCTCCGATAGTTATGTGGGAACAGTCTCTTCGAGTCGTAAGCGCTCCAGGTCCTTCTTTGGAGTCGGTCCATTCGGCTCCGAGATCTCCTTTGCTTTCGGAGCGCAACCATCGGTCCCATTTCTCTCGGTTTTCCAGGCTTTCGGACCATGACCTCGAGAGGGTGGTTAGCAGACTCCTCAAGTCGCAGGCACTGGCCCAGATGCTTCATAGCCCTTCTCAACAGACAGTGGCTATACCCATTCCATCGTCTATTCCTCCTCCGACTCTTCCTCTGAGTTCGGAGCTGGAGTTTGTGGGAGCCGGGACCGTCGACACGTCAGAGCAGATACCACCCATTTCGGCTCAGTCGTTGGCTCCGATTTCTTCTATGGTGCCATCCTTGGAGGGATCCGGGTGCTGTGACTCCCTCGTCGGCTCCGAGGGGGCGAGTGGCATCGGACCCTTGTCCGACCCCGTTCTCCCCCTCGGAGCCTCTGTGCAGGTGAGTTCGGCTCCGACATTGGCCTCTGAGCCATCCCTCAGTGCCGGGAGTGGTCCTTATCTCTTCGGAGCGGGGACCTTTTTCCCTGCCTGATAGGGGTGCTTTTGAGGTCATGAGGAGTGTGCTGGCCCCTGTGCCTGCTCCTCGGTCGGCTCCCTCAGCTCCTCCCACTGTAGTGCCTGCTGCGGTCTCTACCCATCCTCTCTACCCTGGCCACAGAGATCCTATGCCTCAGGTGACCCCATTGGGAGCATCCTCCTCTTCTGAGGCCTCCCCTGATCCATCAGGGGAGCCCCCTCGGAAGAGGAAATGTAAGAGGAAGCATGTGGACTCCCCTGAGTCAGTCACATCTGACACCGACTTGGATGAGTCTGAAGGATCCCCACGATCCCCCTCTGAGGAGGTCTCCTTTTCTGACATCCTTGAGATCCTCAAGCAGAGGGGGAACTGGTCTACCCTTAATCCTTCCGAGGACGAGTCTGTCTACCTAGAGGCTTTTGGTTCTCCCCCTTCCACCTCCCGAGTTTCTCCTCCCTTTGACCCCCCTTATGGAAGTGGTGGCCAGAAAGGCATGGACGGCCCCTGACTCTATGGAACCTACCCCACGGAGGCCTTCAAAATTTATCACAGCCCCTTCTGATGAACAGTTTTTGACCAAGGGTGTCCCTGTTGATGCGATGGTGGTGGCAGCAGCCACTAAGAAGGAATTGGCCGATCCTTCAGTACCTGTCCATCCTCCTAATAAGGATTCTAGGACCATGGATAGGTACGGCAAGCGGATGTTTTCTTCAGTGACCTTTACCATGCGGTCGCTGAATTACTTATGTCATTTCACCCGCCTTCAGAGACATGCTCAAAGAAATGGGTGATACCCTACAGGATCCAACAGCTGCGGGGTCTCGGGACAAAATCAACTCCCAGTTGGCAACCCTAAACTCGATTGTCAACTCCTCCATGCGGCTTATTTCTTATGCGGCCGATGGAGCGAGTAGGGCTGCAGGCACAGGCGTGGCCTTAAGACGTCACGCCTGGATGCGGCTTTGTAACTTTGCTGACTCCTTTAAGGCGTCCTTCACCAACTCTCCCTTTGATGGTTCGGTGTTGTTTGGACCTCAGGTGAGGGATACTTTGACCAGATGCGAACAAGAAGGCAAGACTCTCTGCCGTGGGAGTCCGTTTTTCCACCCCATCTAGACCATACCCTAAAGGTCAGAAAGGTGGAAAAATGTGGTTCCGCAAACCACAGGGAGTCGCGCCGGACACACGAGGTGAGTTCCCCTCTAGAGGCGGGGGGGGGGACAATAACAGACACCGCCCCAGGGGCAGAGGGGGTCCGCAGAATCAGGGTAGCAGAGAAGCTGTCTCTGGCCAACCCTTCCAGCATCCCTGAGAAGCTGCCCGACTGTCTGCCTTCGGAGGCAGTCGGGGGAAGATTATCACTGTACCCAAAAGCCTGGCTTTCCCTCACCAAAGACAAATGGGTACGGTTGATCATATCCAAGGGTTACAAAATTCCCTTTGTCCACACTCCAAAACAGCCAAAAAGGCCTCTTCCAGATTTTCCACCCGGTCTATGGGAACAGGCAGTATTAGAAATCTCAAAACTGCTAAGAAAAAGGGCCATCCAACCAGTCCCAGCAGACCAGCAAGGATCCGGAATCTACTCAAGTTCTTTTTGGTACCAAAAAAGACAGGGGACTGGAGACCAATTTTGGATCTCAGCAGACTGAACAAGTCTGTTCAAAGAACAAAGTTCTGGATGGTCATGCTACAGTCCATTCTACCCTTTTTGGGCCAGGACCATTGGATGTGCTCTATAGACCTTCAGGATGCGAACTACCACATCAAAATGCACAGGTGCTCCAGGAGGTTTCTCCACTTCCGGCTGGGGGCCAGTCACTACCAATTCAGGGCCCTGCCCTTTGGTGTCACTACAGCTCCCCCTAGTGTTCACCAAATGTATGGCAGTGGTTACGGCTCAGGCGTCAAGGATTCCAGGTGTTTCCATATCTGGACGACTGGCTCCTTACCGCCACCACCAGGCGTCAACTTATTCAGTCCAGAGATTACACCATTCAGATTTGCGAAGAGCTTGGGTATCTCCATAAATTTCGAAAAGTCTGCTTTGTCGCCTTGTCAGTCTATTACAGTCATAAGCGCCATATTAGACAGTCGAACTATCTGCAAAACTAACGGCACAAAGAGTCTCAGATATTCGCGAACATGTTCATATCCTCCTTCAGAACAACAAAATCCAGGCCAAGTTTGTACTGAAGACTCTAGGTCTCATGGAGGCTGCCATTACATTACTTCCTTTAGCTCGCTTCCACATGCGACTCCTTCAGTGGATGCTCTTCTCTCAGTGGTTCTTCCAGCAGCTTCTGATGTCGCACAACATTTTAATAACCCAGGCATGCAAGAAACACCTGTCTTGGTGGATGGTCTCCCTTCAAGTGATTCAGGGCAGACCCTTTGTCCCCACCCCTGGTTGCTACAGTGACAACGGATGCCTCCCTGATAGGGGGGGGGGGGGGCATTTTCAGGGCAGGACGGTCCAGGGCACTTGGCAACCTTTCCAATGCCACCTGCACATAAATGTCCTGAAGATGAGAGCAGTACTTTTAGCGTTGCAAGCCCTTCAGGACTCTCTTCCCATCGGGACGATTGCAGTTCAGATGGACAATATGTCCGAAGTGTGGTACATCAACAAGCAGGGCGGAACCAAGTCCTATCCCTTATGTTGAGAAGCACTCAAGACTTTGGCAGTGGGCGATCTCCTCTCAGCGGTTTCTGATAGCAACGCATATCCCCAGGAAGTCCGTCAGAGCGGATAGGCTGAGCAGAGCCATTCTCATGCCGCATGAGTGGTCTCTCAGGCAGTCAGTAGTGGAGAAAATTTTCGGAAAATGGGGTCAGCCTTGCTGTGATCTTTTCGCAACACCCCAGAACAGCAAGTGCCACGAATTTTTCACACTCTTCCCGGCCACCCCCCCCCCCCCCTCAGAGACGCTCTAGCCCACGATTGGCCCCGGGGTCTCCTGTACGCTTTTCCCCTTTTCCATTAATCACTCAGTTGATTCAGAAAGCTACCGCCTTGAGATCCACAATGATCCTCATTGCTCCGTACTGGCCTCGACAAATCTGGTTTCCGTTCTGCATCGTTACCTCTTGGAGCAGCCCTGGCATCTGGACCCAGTTCCAGATCTATTGACCCATCAGTCAGGCAAGCTGCACCAATCCCTCCCCTCTCTCAACCTCACAGCTTGGTTGCTCCACTTCCAACCTTAGCCAGGCTTCCCTTTATCTCCCATTCGGTACGTGACATTTTAGCTTCTCAAGTCTTCTACCAGGAGGATTTATGCCAGCAAATGGAAACGTTTTTCCTTCTGGGCAAAATCTAGTAACATAGACCCATTCGTGGCTCCTATCCAATCGGTCCTGGATTTTTTGGCCGAACTTTTCAATCAGGATCTTCTTCGTCCACTATCAGAGTCCAGTTAGCGGCCATTTCAAATTTTCATGTTGGCTTGTCAGACACCTCTATTATGTCTCATAAACTTTGTAAAGCCTTCCTTAAAGGTATTTTTTTACTTAAGCCCCCCGGTCAGACATCCCCTACCGCAGTGGGATTTGAATCTAGTTTTAACCTCCTTGATTCTCCCTCCCTTTGAACCTGCGGCGTCCTGTTCTTTGAAGTTACTTTCATGGAAGACTTTGTTTCTAGTGGTCATAACCTCTGCGAGGAGAGTCTCAGAACTTCACACCCTTTGCGTTCGTCGTCCTTCTCTGGTTTTCCATAAAGATAGTGTCCTTCAGAACTAACCCCTCTTTTTTACCCAAGATATCTTCTGAGGCAAATCTAAACCAGACCATCGATCTCCCAGTTTTCTTCCCTAATTACTCCAACAGAGCGGAACAAAAGTTGCCTTTCTTGGATGTTCACCACCAACTCTGTTACTACCTGGCTAGAACCAAGCAATTTAGGAAATTGAGCAGCTCTTCTATCTTATGCTGAAGGGAAGAAAGGCCTTCCAGTTTCCAAAGTAACCCTTTCTAGATGGTTGGCCTCTGTCATCACTTTCGTCTATGAACTGAGGCGTCAAAAGCTTCCTTCAAAACCTAGAGCCCATTCAACTAGAGCCTTGGCTACGTCAATAGCTTATCAGGACAGGTTGCCTTTAGATTCTATTTGTGCGGCAGCCACATGGGCCTCTCCCCATACCTTTATTTCTCCTTACAAATTGGACATGGCCTCCAGAAGCCGAGCTAATTTTGGTTCCACCGTCCTCAAGAGTCTGTTCCGATGAGCCACCCAGGGTTGAGGTGCTAGGGATGCGGTCCCATCCAGCAAGAATGAAGGCGAGATTGACAACTTAACATTGAGAAGTTATGTACCTACCATAACGTTCCATGTTAGTTGTCTTCTTCTGGCCTTCTTTCTTGCGTCCCGCCCTCCAACCCCCTAGCCTGGACAGACCGATAGGATCCTACGGGGCCATCTTTTTTGCCCAGTATGGTCTCCAGTGACCATCCTTTTCTTGGGATGGCTATCTATATGGGTATGCCTCTCTCTCCTTTGTTCTGGGGACAGAACTGCTATAGTGTTAGCTATCAAACGAGATCTGGGTAGTTAGCGCCTAGCATTGTGGGATACAGGGTTACCTTGAGCCGGTAAAAATAGCTCTCGAGCTTTGATATAAGCCGAGTCGGAGCAGAGGATCGGCTCCGAACCCATCCAGCGAGAAAGAAGGCGAGAGGAAGACAACTAACATGGAATGTTATGGTAGGTACATAACTTCTCATTTTAGAATTTTATGGATCTGATTAAGCGTTTATTAACGCGAAAGCGCTTATCCCTATTTTAATAATCTTGTTTATGGTTGTTGTAGCCTTGCTGGTCATTTGTTTTACAATTCTGTATAGTGTAACATCAGAGAGAAGACATTAAAATGCAGTACTGCAGTTGTATAAATGCCTTCCAAGCTTCGATACGTAGGTGTTTCCAAAAGTTTGCTACCAATGTGTTAACACTGCTGTGCAATGCTTGCACTTTTATTGTAGAGCATTTTTGGCATGGAGTGACTTAACATAATCTTCCATTGTAGGCATTCAGAAGTGGTGTTAACATGCGCAAGAGTGTTTAAAACTCATTGCTCTGTCAGTGTACTTAGCCAGTGATGTAGAATTTGATATTTAATGTACAAACTACTGCATGCATTTCTGGATTGAATTGTCGTCAGAACCAGACACTGTAGAAAATCTTGCATTTACAAAAGGTGTTACACTGCTCTCTGCAGTCGGTGAAAAAGAGCATACTCGGTTAATGATTATCTTTTTAGTTTTGAAAGAGAAAAATGGCCAAAGGTACTGGGGATCTAGTGTTAAATTAAAAAATGTAAAGGTTGCACATTATCTGTAGAGATCATGGAGGGGAACTTGGAAGCATCCACAGTTAGTCAACATGGTTCAGACCGCCTTCTACTTCTACATTGTGAAAAGTGAATTGAAAATGCAGGTCTCTGTCACATAGCAGTCAATGTGAAAATTGTAGTAGACTGTTTGCAATGAACCTCATGTGAATTATCTATTTTGTCATGAAGAAAAATCCATGGCACAAATTCTAAACAGCGAGACAGAAGGACATGAGTGCAGCCTGTTCATCTTATGGCAGTGAAATGATCCACATTAGAATAGTAGAGGAGGTTTTAATTGTAGATGTAGTTTATTTGCTGCCAGTTGTCTGAAGAAATTGAATGAGGCTGCAATATGGATTGTTGATGGTATATAACACGTGCAAATGGAGACTGTGTACCCAACTGCGTTTAATTCATGGGATGCTTAATCTTCCCCTTAGTGTGTGCATTTGTGAAGAGCAAGTCCTGCAAAGAATAGTCTACTTTTGAACACTGCATTTGAACGGTTGGATAGCTGTGGCTGTTTTGGATTCCAGTGCATTTGTTGTCAGACTTTTGATCAAGCAGCAGTGAAGAACATAAAGCAGAATATACTGGGAACGACATTTAAGGGATGGAAATTTCACTATTGCAAAACTTGTGACAAAAAAAAAATCTCTCCGACTTAAAATGTATGGCAGTGACACCAGCTTCCATATGAAATGCTGAGTGCTGACATCCTTGTCTTTAATAAAATATGGTGAAGCCCTGGAGGGGGTACACAGTCTTTTTAGATTGGCCTCTGAAGACTATACCATTTTGATGTATGCAGAGGAAACCTACCTCTGAGGAAAGCTGTCAGATTTAGCAGTATGCACTCTGAGAACCAGTAGATTGCCACCAACATTCCCACATTCTTTAGTGAATGTAATAGATGTAACAGATGGTCTGCCTGAAATTCAGAACTTTGGTTGTGTGGCACAGAAGAGTGAGAGGCCTCCTATGTAGGTGCAGCATGATCTTCAAGTAGCAGTGAATTGTTAGTGTGTGAGCAAGACAGCTCTGATCAGGTATGCTCCAATTGCATCTGGAATGCCCACAATACCACACAAAAAGTAGTACACAGATTGGAATGGGTATATTCTTAAAATTCAGCAGGAAACGTCAGCATACTCCATTACTTAATTTCTACATGCTCTACCCACAAATAAAATCCGTGTGTGATATACGTAAGTATGTCATAATGAATTTTTGAAAAATTCATCCAAACTTTCCTTGTGTTTTAACTGCAAAACTTACTGCTAAACACACGCTACATACATAGTTATGATGAAATGCTTTAGCATCACAATTTCCTTCACATTGCCGTGCACTGACTGCATTGTTTGCACTCGCAGTATTTGGGTACTGGCAGAAGCTTTCTCAATTTTTTTTTCTTGAACTTGCTTTCTTGTCCTCTGTACATACACAGAGTGCCATGCATGAACTGTTGTGTTGTACCTGCCATGTACAAGTCTTTCAAGTTTTGCTTGAACAGCATTCTTAAGCCAGTAGTAGTGATGGTACAAAACTCAAATTTGTTTGAAATGCTCAGTCTTACACCAAAGTATTTAGCGAGGCATCAGGAGAAAACATTAACTGACTGTCTGTGGCTCATGCTGACTTACTGCCAGATCTGTTATGTGCAGAGTACAATCTTACTGATTTGAGAGATCAGTATATAGTTTGAGGAACATAGTGTGACAATCTCTTACTCATTATACCAAAGTCTGAACATTTGTTGGGTATTTTCTCTGATGTATGCCCTAGTTTTCCCTTTGTCACTTTTCTCTACCAGTGATAAGCAACAAGCCATAACATAACTTCTTACACTGTTTCAGTTAAATGCCTGTAGGCAATGTTCTTCTTAGTAAAAAGGGTACTCAACCAGTTGAATTGTATGTTTACGCTTGTATAGATATCGGGTGTGTGTGTTATACATGTCACATGTGTATTTTTTATGGGGTGCATAATCTTCTTTCGGCTTTTCCCGGTTAACGGTCGCCACAGCGGATCATCTGTCCGCTCATGATTGACAGTGGAGTTTTACGGTGTCGAGTTGCCAGCCCGGCACCCAACCTTCCACAAAAGGCATATACACTTGCACACTCACACCTAGGGCCAATTTTAGTATCCAATCCACCTACTGCATGTCTTTGGGATGTGGGAGGAAACCGGAGAACCCGGAGGAAACCCACGCGACCACAGGGAGGACTGAGTCTCCTGGGTCAGAACATATCCCCTCCAGCATGTTTTGTTTATTGTGATGGCAAGGTTTAGATCCCTGGAGCGTGTGGCTCTGTGGGGTTTGGATTTCTTTAAGTGTAGCATGTCCATCAGCACTGGTTTTGACATGGCCTTGTATGTTATGCAGAGATCGCCTCTGAGTAGACGATATGCGACAGAGTATAGCTGGAGTTTTTTAAAGCGGTCAGCATAGGCATCTGCTTTAGGCCTGTGATTCTTTAGTGAGGTATTTCTGCAGCGTTTCCAGTTGCAGATGTCTTGAGAGGTACATACCAAATGGGGCATTGTATTCTATAATGGGTCTAATAAGGGATGAGTACAGTGGGACAATGACCTCCTTTTTTCTGGATGAAAAGCCCTTAGTGATGAGGTGTGCCACATAGGATTTCCTGACTGTTGTGGCGATGTAGTTATCGAAGGTGAGACCACTGTCCACCTGTGTCCCTAAGTCTCATCACACTTCCGGTGTTTAGTGTACTACCACCTATGTGGTAATTCATGGGTACATGTTTTTTTGCAAAGAGGATAACTATACATTTCTTGGCATTGAGCTTGAGCCCTTGGCTCTGGAACCAAGCATCTGTTTCTGTAGGACCCTTTTGTAGAGTATCCACATCATTTGGGGATTAAATAATGGCTCCCAGTTTGCAGTCATCTGCGCACTTTGTTAGCTAGAGTCCCTTAGTGTTGGCCTGTACTTCAGAGAAGTAGATGCCAAACAAGAGCGATCCCAGGACTGAACCCTGAGGTACTCCACTTGTCTGGAGCTGGATTTGGAGTCTGCTACTTTTACAGTGTGGGTCCTGTCAGTAAGCCAGTTGGCAACTCATTGGGTGACATAGGGATTAATGCCCAGCTTAGTAAGTTTATCTGTGATTCCAGTGTGGGAGATGGTGTCAAAGACCTTGGCGAGGTCTAGATAGGCTGTGTGGACCACCTTACCCTTGTCCATGGCTCTGGAGACTGATTCAAAGAAGTCAGGTTCAGGAGACAAAATCGGCCCTTCACGAACCCAAACTGGGTGGGGTCCAGTGTTTTAAGGTTGCCAATGCCTTTGTTTATAAGTTCCATGATAATACGCTCCATGGCCTTGCAGATAAGACTTGTCAGACTGATGGGACAGTAGTTTCCGGGATCCAAGGTGGATCCCCCCCTTGTGGAGTGGAATAACTGTAGCTCTGTGCCACTCAGTGGGCACGAAACCTGAGGTGAGGCTATGATTAAACATGACACTTAGTTGAGGGGCCAGTTCATATTGTAGTGCATAGCCCGGGATGTCATCTGGTCCCATGGATGCTGTATTCTTGGCTTTGGAGAGTGCATTTTTTACCTGTGTGGCTGTTATTACTGGAATTTGGCAATCTTCCAGTATTGAGATGGGCCATTTAGGGGGTGATGGCACTGAATCGATCTGCCAGAATATTGGCAATATCCTTGGGATCAGTATATTTAATGCCATTCTGTTTTAGCTCAGAGCAGATCTGAGCATTGCCGTTTAGATTCTTGACATAGTTATAGAATGCCTTGTGGTTGTCTTTGGAATCTTTGGCAATTTTATTTTCGTAACTAGCTTTGGAGGATTTTGAGGGATCTCAGTTTCTTACTTAGGCTGGTAAGGGAGTTTTTGCATCCTGGGATTTTCCTCTTTTCTGCAACAGTTTCTTCCTTTTGTTGTAAAGTTTGTTTATGGCAGGGGACCACCAGATTGGCTTCCTTTTTTTGGAGGAGAGCATCTTGGTTCTATTTGGGATGGCACGATTCCTACATGAGTGGATGTTGTCATGCAGTGCCTTAGTGTAGGATTCAGCAGTCGAACTTTCAGTTCCCGTCTGCATGGGTGTCATGAAGTTTGTCACTTCTGACTTGTCTAGCATGAAGTTGGCTTTGGAGAAGTTTTTTTGGAGGTTTCCTTACTGGGGGGTGGGGGTGGGATGTGGATGTTATGGGTGATTAGCTTATGGTCAGACCTGACTAACAAGGGGATGACCATAGGTGTGGAGCATTGATTTCCCATGTTGGTAATGACCAAGTCTAGGATATTGGAGCCCCTGGTGGGACTATGGATTAGTTGATCCAGGGCATTGGAATTTATGAATTCCAAGAACCGTTGGGCAAAGTTGTTGGTACACAAGTAGTTTTCCCAGTGAATGGCAGGGTAGTTAAAATCACCCAGTATTAGGGTGTTTGGTTTTATCTTAATATTTTCCAGTATGTGTAGAAAGGTGTAGTGAGAATCTTGGGACATGATGGGAGATCTGTAGCAAGCTACAATTTGGATTGCAGTCTTACCTAGTGTTAGTTGCACCTGGAGAATTTCAGACGCATTGTGTTGGGCAGCTAGCCTGGTGCTGTGAAATCCTTGGTGAATATGGACACTCCTCCACCTTTAGTGTTTCGGTCCTGGTTTGGTGGCTGAAAAGTGTGGTAAGAGTTGTAGCCTGGTATTGCAGGGGTGCTCTCTGGAGCCTTGAACCAGGTCTCAGTTACTGCACAGATATCTGTGTTCTCCATTTTTAGGAGTGACTCTAGAGTGCATTTTGAGGTTTAGACTTCTAGCATTGAGTAGCATTACCTTCAGATTTTGCTTGCTTGTACCTGTTACAGTGGTGGTTTTGTCCTTTGAACTTTGCCTGAAAAAGGCACTATAGGGGTGCCAAGAGCCTTAGCCAGTAACCTGAATTCCAGGGGCGGCAGCTGCAGACCATCTCTGGCAAAGCATCGTGGTCTGTCGATCATGTCGTCCCAGGCAGACAGATACTGGATCCTCTTTGACACCAGAAGCTTAGCCAATTGTTGAAGTCAGTCATTTTGTCCTTGTATTGTGGTATAATTCTGGGCAAAGGCAGGATGCTACTCGGGGCTAGGGTCATAACCTGCCTAGGCCACATGATCCAATAGCTCTTCCATGTCTCTCTTCATGTAGTCCAGGGAGGTACGTCTCAAGTCATTCACTCCAACATGGACAATGACAGAGTCCTGTTTGTACTTGTTGTGGAGTGACTTGAGTGCATGCGTTGTGGCTGATCCTGGCACCCGACAAGCAGCTGACTGTAATTTTCTCCTTGTTCAACCTGGTGAGTGGAACATCAGTGTGCCGGACTATAGAGTCACCTATGACTAAAGTGTTAAGTGCGTTGTCTTGCCTTGGGGGCTGTTGCTAGGTGACACACTGGTGTTGTGAGCTATGTGACACTTTGGTTGTGATTGGTGTTTGTTTGCATTTCAGCTTCAGAGGTCCTTGTTGCTTGGGCAGTTAAGGACCTCCGCATATGAGGATTTAGTGTTGCTATATGTGGGGGTTGGTGGTGTGGGTTTTGAAGGGCTATGTGTTGCTTGAGGTGTAGTGTGGGTGTTAACCTTCTCCTCTTGACTGTCTAGCACAATCTTTGGTGGAGAGAACTTTGCTTCCAGTTTGGCTATGTAAGTGCGTCTCTCACAGGTTGTAGTGTTGGGAGTAGAGGGTTTTCTGTGTACATGAGGCAATTGCTGCATTGCCCCAGTATGCCCAGATTCACCAGGTGGACAGGAGAAATCACCGGAAGCTGACCGTTGGACATGCCTGGTTTGGTGTTTTTTTTTGTAAAGTACATGAGCTGTTTTCCCTTGCCTTAGCAAGGTACTTTGCAATTATAGGCTGTTTAGTGCCTACAATTAATTTCTCCTTATTAACAGTTTAAGGCTTCCTAGTACTTTCCAGCAGGTATTAGAGCAAGTGCTAGTCACAGGGATACTTAAAGGTAAGATGAAAAAAATGCACACTGCAATGTGCACTAGAGAAGTTAGATGTGAAAGTAGGTAACTTAAGTTTTACCTGCTTAAAAAGTTAAGGTTTAGTGGAGAGTTACTATTTTTAAAACAGCAAGATGGATTGAAAGGGGGGTGGTCACTTTTGTATTCTGGTACTATGGAATACAGTAGGATGGCCAGTAAATTTAAATAGTTGAAGGGGAGTGATTTCAAAAATAATAATTTTGCGATTACTCACACAAGCCAGTCAAAGCAGAGAGGAAATGAGATATATGGTCAAATTAACATAAGAGACAGGCAGCTAGAAAGACAGTGGTATTTAACAAGACAACTAACTGGGTGGAAGGGTAGGGAAAAATTTCTGCCTTACTCAGACACAGAGCTGTGGTCTCTTTTGAAGTTTTAATATGCAGTTAAAGCAGAATGCAAGTAAAACACAAGATAAAGAACAACCACAGTATTCAAAATATAAAAAGGCAATGAAGTAATACAAAATACAACAAATAAATAAAAGCAAAGTGTAGCGGAGTCTGGATGAGCCTTTCTGGTAAAGCTCTGAAATGTTTTGTTTTACACCTTAAAAAGAAGGTTGAGTTCCTAGCTCCACCCCCTCAGTTCAGAAATGATTAACCTTAAGTGACCTCTTCTGTCTTATGAAGGAGTCCTTAATTGATCAGTTCTAATTTTTTCTTGATTCAGAAGAGACAGAGCTGTGGGCTCTTTTGAAGTTTTAATATACAGTTAAAGCAGAGTCTAGATGAGCCTTTCTGGTTTTGGAAGGTGGGAGGAAACCGCAGAAATTACATAACACTGCAGAGTGCCTAGAGGTCATGAGTGAACCCCACATCTTAGAGCTGTGAAGCAGCTGTCTTGCCACTAAGCCACTGTGCTTCACATTACTGCAGCATGTGAACAAGCATAAAAGTAACAGGATGATTATCATCTGTCACCCCTCCCCTTTTCATTTTAAAGAATGTCACAGTTGAGGGTTTGTGGCATGCAATATGGATTGGGCCATAGTTCTCTTTGCAGTATGTACACTTTTTCCACTTGCAGTTTATTTTTGGGAACTCTTACAAAATGGGTCAGCATGCAATGTGTTTAGGAGGATTTATGACTGAAAAGTTCTGTTGAACTACCGTTGTGCTTCTATACCTGCAATCTGCCATGGGTCTAAGAACTTTTTGCAGTAGAGGGTGGGTAGGCTCCATCCTTTCTGCTGCCATGTTGAAAGACTGGGTCAGATTAGAGATGAAAGGCAAATAAACACTCGTGAGAATTAACTTTTTTGTGATCTTCATTTTTTCAGGGGCAGCTGGACAGAACAAGCAACACACCATCACAAAGAATACAGCTAAACTGGATCGGGAGACAGAGGAGCTGCATCATGACAGAGTCACACTGGCAGTAGGCAAAGCTATTCAGCAAAGCAGGCAAGCCAAGGGACTTACTCAAAAAGATCTGGCTACGGTATGTATGTATGTATGTTTGCGTTATGGTTTGAGCTGAATAAAGAGGTTTTATTTTCAGGTTTCATGAAATGTATTTGGTTAAAAAAGAAATCCAACTTTTGTTGGAGTAGTGACCCTCGAAATAATATGGCTGATAACGGGCATCATGTTTAGACTGCCTGTTGCCTGGTATGTCAGTCTGAAAGTGGGACCCTGGCAGTGAACCCCAAGCATTATCCTTGTAGCACAGTGTCTTGTATGTATTGTTTCCATCCGTAGATTTTCACAAGTCACATACAACTCCTATGGCAACCTTGTGAACAGCTACTGCCATCCATGGAGTTTTCTAGGCAAGCAGGAGATTGAAGTAGATTTTCTTGTGTGTGTTCTGCATTACATGTGCAAACCAGCGTTGCACAGAAGACACCCACCATCAGCGTAATAAAAGCAAACTAAACTAAAAGTAAAACAAGAATTTTAATAGCAAAAAGGTGAGCGAAGACTACCACCAGAGAACCTTTTGACCTGTAAATGCTGTTCCAGTTGTTACTGAAAGCGGGTTATGGAGTTGTCGCTTTAAGCTAGTTTAGCAGGGACTTTAGAGTAGTACAGTTGCATGAAACCTCTCTTGCTACACATCAGGCAGGGAGAGTTGCAAGGAGTCGCTCATTTACGTAACAAGTCATTAGTAATTTGGGTCCTTTGTGTATGTGTGA
Organism: Protopterus annectens; assembly: GCF_019279795.1. Taxonomy (NCBI): domain Eukaryota; kingdom Metazoa; phylum Chordata; order Ceratodontiformes; family Protopteridae; genus Protopterus; species Protopterus annectens. Next base: position 781,789,377 of record NC_056750.1, on the reverse strand, counting down.
TTGCATCACTTAACTGTGGCCATCCAAAGTAACTCCTACCGCTTTATTACACTGCTTGTTGCTGTGGTGGTCGAAGTCTTCTTTTTTGGATTATTGGCACATCGTTGTCTGCCTAAGAGTTTCATACAGCTTAAGGGTACCTTCTACAAGCTCCAACTATTAGTAGCTCGAGATGAGTTCCATAAAAGTACAGTTAGAGCGTAAAATAATTCAGACCTATTTTGCTGTGGAAAAGGGCACTCTTGGGCAGATAAGCCTCTGCTACAGAAAACTGTCCACTTTTTTTTTTTATGAAGAGTACTTTATTTTTCTGTGAAAATGATTTGTGTTTTGGTTGGAAGCTGACTGTGTTGAGATTGTTCTTGCATTTCTGTACTGATGTCTTCTTTTTTCTAGGTCAATCTAAAAAGAATGCTTAAAGAAAGGCAATAGCCTGCAAGAGTTATTGAAGAGATGGCCATTGACAGGGGGGGGGGGGCATCTCTGTAAACCATCATCTGATAAAGATGATGATGATCCCTCTACCATGGGTGTTGGCGATGCTAAGAAGTAGACTTAATTTTACTATTAATTTGTGCTAATTTGTATATTTATTACTCCAGCAGTTTGTGTTCTACTGATAAATAACTGGGGTATTCTGGCTGGAGATCCGGTAGTGGATAAAGTGGTGGGTGGAGCACCCATTACATATAAAAAGTTACAGCATTAAACATTTTCTTGAAAGACCAGAGAGACGGAAGGAAGTGATTTTAAGAATAAAAAGAATCCATGCAGATTTGTAGCAAAAGTCTTTTTTTCTCTGTTTGAATACAGAAATAAGTTATTGTGCACCAAAATATTGTAACTGTAATACTTTTTATGTTGCCAAGTGTTTTGCATGTCAGGTGATTTGTGTGCAGGACTACAAGTAAATTGAGTTCAAGAATGTGAACACTGACATGCAGTAAAAAAGAATGATAAAAATGCTTTTTATGAATACTTCAAACTTTTTAAAAACTTGTACATTTTAATCTGATTGTCAGATATGAAGTTGTTCTATCTTGCCTTCACTCTCACTGATGGGTTCCGACTCTGCCAAATGCTAAAGTTTGAAGTCTTCAACCAGCTCGTGGCCTAATCCGTATCCCAGGATGCACTGGTGCTTCCCCAAGTCTCATTTGCCACTGCAACAGATCGGGTATTTCACCAGCTTTGGCCAGTGAATTTGAGTATTTTTCTCAAGTTTGATATTTTTTTCTAAATATTCATCCTTTATATAGTAGTTAGAGGTTAGTTTAACAGAGTTAGTTATTTTAGTGAATAGCATACATTTCTCTCTTCGTGGCTATTTTTTATTAAGCCTAGTTTAACTCCCTTTCCCATTTATTGTAAAAGTTGACAGTTATACCTTTCACTTTTAAACAAATATATCTGTGTGTAGTGTGTTTCTTAACCGTATATAAAGTAGATATAGTGTTGTGAGCCCGTTTTTTATTTAGGGCTATTTCTTCTTTAAAATACAGCCTATTTAAATTAGAAGGCGTTTAGGATTGTTTATAGTATAATTTTTGATCTGATGATGCAAATCTTTGTTCATTCATTACAAATAGGACCTCTGTTCCGTCCCCGGAACCAATACGGCCGTTTCAAAGTTCATGCCAGCCAAAAATTCTCAGCTAAGACCTACCCATAATGCCCCTCTCCTAGTTATTCCAGATCTCGTTTGCCGCATTCTTAGTCAGACGTGCTAGCCGTCTCTCAAAGTTAAGTAGAAAATTGCTATTTTTAAGACAGTTTTTCTTCAGAATTGTTTACTTTTTAGTCAAGTTAGCCTTTTCTCACGGCCACCTATAACCTAATTCTATTACCTACCCTTTTCCTTAGCAATTTAAATTTTACCATTTTTGGTACTGTCCCTCTTTTCTGCCTTTGACAGGCCCTTCCTTACTAACTGTGGTATTTTTTAAATACCATCTCTGGTATTCTCCCTTAGTTTGTGTTTTCTGTAGGATAGCCGCCTTGCCTTATGTCAGACAAAGCTAAGTTTGGGTTTAAACAGTGTAACAAGTGTGGACAGAAGATGCCTAACTCTGATACACATGCTCATGTCTACTGTTTGGGTGTGGATCATATTAGAGCGGACTGTGACATTTGTGCTAGTTTTAGTAATTGTACATTAGCAAACGTGAAAATAAACTTATCTTAAAAGGTTTACTCGATATCTTTTTTTCGGAGGCTCTGAGTCGGTGGTCTCTCCCCCTTCAAAGACCAAAAAACATAGTGACAAATGGAGTCACTCAGTTACTGCATCTCCGTTAGTTACGGAACCGAGTCGGCTCTGTGCTTCGCCAGCACCCATGGCGCAGACCTCTTCGGCACCAGGCTCTGTCTTCTCTTTCAATGTCGTCCATGATATTCACTCCTATTTCAGTTCCGACCTCTGCATCACTGATTTCGGTGCCATCCTTGGATCCGACATTGGTTCCAATGACTGTACCTGCTGCAGCACCATCCCCAGCCACAGTGCCGACAGTTTCTTCGGCTCCATCAGCTCCAAAACTCTAATACCTGTCAAGGACAAGATACTTCCACTCCAGTGCATACTGGCTTGGTTCCAACAGCAGTGTTTTCCCTGTCGGCACCGTCCACACTTGCTGCATCAGCTCCAGTGGAGCTGATGCTCTCCTGTAGCAGTGTTTGGACCGTCCGTACCTTGGTACCTAGCCCGGTGCCTATTTTCTCGCTGGTGCCATCTATGTCCACTGCTCCAGCTTCCAGTTTTCTCAGGGCTCCTCACGGTGAGGTGTAACCCCGGTTCTGGACTCCTATGCCTCCTCATGTGGGCCTGCTGTACAGGTAGTGGACTCGCAGTCAGCACCAGTGATAGTATCAAAAACCTCCCCTAGCATGCATATCCCCCAACCCTCTATTTTTGGACCCCGGGCGCGGGAGTCACAAGAACCCTCTTTGAAGAGAACCCCATCTCCAGAGTCCTCCTCAGAAGATCCCACTGGGGAGCCACCCCGGAAGAAATGGTGCAAGAGGAAGGACCTTGATTCACCGGAGGGCTCTATCTCCGAAGACACTGATGAGGGGGTAGGGTCCACAGTCTCCACCAGACATCTCATTTGGAGACGGTCTGAAAATCCTCAAGCAGAGGGGGAGACTGGAAGTCCTATAACCTTTCTTCTGAGGAATCTGTGTTCCTGCAGGCCTTCCGTGCCCAGCCATTTACTTCCTGGGTGACTCCACTGGCAGATGACCTTGTTAAACTCATTGTGCAGCGTGCTGGAAGGCACTGGACAATGTAGAACCTGTCCCTCGGAGGCCAGACAAAAATTTTTATCTACACCTGTAGACCAGCACCACTGGTCCTAGCAGCTGACAATTGATTTCTATGGTCGTGGTGGCGGCCACCAAGAGGGAACTGGCAGAAGATAGTTCCACCATCCATCCTCCAGAGTGTCACGGACCATGGACAGACTAGGGAAACTGACATATGCTTCAGCGACATTCGCTATTCGGTCACTGAACTATCTGGCACACTTTACTCTCCTCCAGAGAGACCTAATTTCCGAAATGTCTTCCTTTTTGGTGGGGTACTGCCTGATCAGGTGCGTGATACTGTCACCTCGCAGCTAGCTACCATTGAATCCATCTCGAACGCCTGTGTGTTTGATCTCACTGCACCGAGGGGGCAGCTGGAGCTGCCGCATCAGGCATAGTCATGAGACCGTGCTTGGATGCGGTTGCGTGACTTCGCAGACCCCTTTAAATCTTCCTTTGTCAATGCACCTGTCGACGAATCTGCACTTTTTGGACCCAAAGTGTGAGACACACAGGTAGTGAGAAGGACTGAAAGACTTTGTCTGCTGTGGGCATATGCCTTTCCAACCCTCAGAGGTCCTACTCCAGGAACCAGAAGGAAGGAAAAATGTGGTTCAAGAAATCCCAAGGACCTTTTTGGCAGAGGGGGCAACTCATATGGAAGATGTCCCTTTCGGGGTAGAGGGGGTCCACGTAACCAGGGCGCTAGAGATTCTTTCTTCGGCAGATCCTACCAGCGCTCCTGAGCAGTGGCCCGATTGCTCTCCTCTGGAAGCAGTTGGGGGTCATTTTTCTCTGTATCTACCAGCATGGCATGTTATTACTACCGATGTTTGGATGCAGAGAATATCAGAGGCTACCAAACAATTTGATTTAACTCCCAGACCCATCAAATGAATCCCCGATGTACCACCCAATCAGAGGGAATTAGCAGCCTTAGAAATAGAAAATCTGCTAAGGAAAAGTCATCCAACCAGTACTACCAGACCAGGTTTTAATCTAGGTTCTTTTTAGTGGCAAAAAAAACAGGGGACTGGAGACAAGTCCTGGATCTCAGCCTATTGAACACATTTATCAAATGTCAACAATTCGGATGATCATGATACAGTCCATTCTTCCCTTCCTAGGGAGGGATAACTGGATGTGCTCTATAGACCTCCAGGACACGTACCACCACATAAAGATGGATTACCACTCCCCAATCAGTACCAGTTCAAGGCACTGCCATTCTGTCTCTTGATAGCCCCTCGAGTGTTCACCAAATGTATGGCAGTTGTGGTAGCTCATCTTCGACTACAAGGATTCAGGTGTTTCCCTATCTACACGACTGGCTCCTTACCGCTCCAGCCAGGAATCTTCTTACACTCAAGGTCTCGCTCTTCACTTGGGGATTACAATCAACAAGGACAAATCTCCACGTTTCCAACAAAGACCCTGGAATTCATTGGAGCGGTCTTCAACACAAAATGTCAAGCTTCTCTCCCCCGTCACAGGCTTTCGAAAATAACACACCAAATCCAAGACCTACTTCCTCAGACCTATGTACCAGCATGTCTTGTACTGCAACTCTTCGGCTCCATCGTTTGTACCACTGGTGAGACTACAAACGAGAATCCTACAGTGGCTCCTTTCCGCACAATGGTCGTTGCTAATTTACCCACTCGACCACATGATATGTCTTTCAAACCACTGCAAGGAAGAAATGTTATGGTGGATGAACCCACAAACGAATCTTTGGTGTCGACTGTTCTGTCTTCCCCAGGCCACGGTGACCACAGACATTTCCCTGTTAAGGTGGGGGGAGCATTTCCAGGAAAAGACTGTCCAAGGTACCTGGTCCCCCATGGAGGCCAATTTGCGCATAAATGTCCTGGAAGTGAGGGCAGTTCTCTTAGCATTGCAGGCGTTCCATGCATCCCTACCCCCTGGGACCATTGCAATTCACTCGGACAAACATGTCAGTTGTCTGGTATATCAACAAGCAAGGCAGAACTGGGCGATAGCTACCAACAGCTTCCTTATAGCAACACACATTCCCGGGAGTTCCAACCTTATTGTAGACAATCTGAGCAGAAACATCCTGATGCCTTACGGATGGTCCCTCAACCTTGTAACAGTGGATCGGATCTTCCAACGTTGGGGCAAGCCTTGCTGCGGCCTGTTTGCTCCTCCCCCAAACTACAAATGCAGAAGCTACTTTGCCCTGATTTTCCCCCCTCAGGGGGTACCACTGAGGGATGCTCTAATGCACGAATGGCCACCTGGTCTTCTGTATGCCTTTCCCCCATTTCTCCTCATTCCAAAATTACTCCAGGAAGCTCAAAGGTTGAGAAGCGAAGTGATCCTCATTGCCCCTTACTGGCCCCATAAAGTCTGGTTTCCATTTCTATGGCCTCATCTGATTCACAGCCTGTGGATCCTGGATCATTCCCAAGACCTGTTATCTCATCCTCAGGGACTGATTCATCCGAACCCGCACAATCTCAAGCTCACAGCTTGGTTCCTTCACTTTCAGTGATTGCCAGGCTGCCTGACATCCCATCTCCTGTTCGTGAAATTCTTCTGGCTTCACACAAACCTCCCACTAAAAGTTCATTCTAGTAAATGGACTAGGTTCTCTATTTGGGCCAAAGATCAGAACTTAGACCCTTTCTCTATGCCTATTCAAAAGATCCTATAATACCGGACTACTCTTTTGCATGCAGGAGCCACTGCTTCAGTCACTGTACATTTAGCAGCTATTGACGTTTTTCATAATGGTCTTGATAATTCTTCAATTATGTCACACCACCTATGCAAGAACCTTTTTGAAAGGAGTATTACATGTTAAACCTTCGGTCAAGCCTCCCTTAGAACCCTGGGACTTGACTTTGGTACTTCAGTCTCTCAGGTTCTCCTTTCGAGCCTTTTGATTCATGTGATTTGAAATTTTTGTCATGGAAAACCTTACTCTTCCTGCTGAGGTAAGTGCTACTAGAAGTGTCTGAGCTGCAGGCTTTGAGCGTCGATTCCTTACTTGATCTTCCACACAGGGTGTCCCTTCGTACTGACCCTTCTTTCTTGCCCAAGGTAATTTCTGCCTTTCCATTAACCATCTGTTGACCTGCCGGTGTTTTTCCCTCAGCATTCTAAAAGAGGGGAGTACCTTTTGCACACCTTTGTGCATCGGCAGCCTCATTATTGTTTGGACAGGACTAAATCTTTCAGGAAAACAAATCAATTGTTTTGTGGTCTTTGCAGGACCCAGATTGGGTAAACCTGTTTCCAAAGTGATTTCATCCTCTTGGCTTAGAAACGTCATCTTTACCTTCCACAATAAAGGCTCATTCTACCAGATCTATGGCTACTTTTGTACCATTTCATTCCATGGTCTCTATGGATGATATCTGCGCAGCAGCCACTTGGGCAAGACCTCATACTTTTATATCTCATTACAAATTGGATTTGGCCTCTAGGGGATGAGCATTTTTTTTGGTTCTATAGTGCTTAGGAATATCCTTCCTTAGGACCACCCAGGACTCAAGTAGCTGGGGACTCTGTCCTATTTGTAATGAGTGAACAAAGATTTACAACATCAGATAAAGAAGTTAAGTCTTACCATAACGTTCCATCTGTGTTTGTAGATCTTTATTCATTCATTACTTCTCGCCCTCCTTCCCCTTGCCTGGATTCCTGATGGACTTTAGGAACTCCTGGTTAGGGTATTTACTCAGAGCCTCCTATTTTTTTCTCTATTGCATCTATTATCTAAGGGCGGGCAAACTCTATCTGGAGTAACTAGGAGAGGGGCATTATGGGTAGGTCTTAGCTGAGAGTTTTTGGCTGGCGCGAGCTTGGAAACAGCCGTATCAGTTCCAAGGACAGAACCGAGATCCTATTTATAATGAATGAACAAAGATCTACAACACCGATGGAATGGTAGGGTAAGACGTAACTTCTTTTCTTTGTAGGATTGTTAATGTCTCAGGAGAAGTCTGTCTGGTTTCAAAAAATGCCCTAAGTGTGGGCAAAAGATGTCCATCACTGATGGACACTTAGATTGTGCATATTGTTTGGGGGAGGTTCACCTTCAAGAAAATTGTTCCATATACCACTCGTTTAGTACTAGGGTGCTGCATGAGAGAAAAAGTAAACTGCTAGTGAGAGGACTGGTCAAGTCTTCTTTTCAGGCCTCATTAGATAAGGTCAAGACCCAAGACGAGCATTCTAAATCTTCCAAGCTGCCTCCTGCATCGGAGCATAAGACAAGCTCATCGACGCCAAAATATTCGGACAGACCATCTGCCTCAGTACCACAAGTTTGGAGCCGATGGCTATGCTTGTTGGTAGGAGCCGTTATCTCCTACTCTTAAGTCTCCTATTTTACAGTCAGTGGCTTCGTCTATGGCCTCTTCTGTCATCACGGCTCTCTGATAAGGATGTGGATCGGGTGGTGCAGAGGCTGCTGCAGACATCGGCACTTGCAAAAGTTTTGTCGGGGCCAACCCTTGGGGCCCGACTGAGACCCAGTCCATTACTTCTATACCTCTTCTGACCCGACTCAAGGTTTCGGAGCCAGTGTGTTCGGAGCTGATGATCGTAGATCCACCGGAGCCGACACCTGCTCCAGGCCTGTCTGTTCTGACTACTCTGATTTCCACTGTGCAGACCATGGAGTCTAGGACCCGACACTCACTGGTCTGGTCCGGGGAGGATAGTCAAACCAACCTCTCTGTTCCGACTTTACCTCTCGTGGCTTTGGCTCGGCTGAGCTCTGCTCCTACCTCTGGCTCAGATCCCTCCCCTTTGATAGCGGGGAGATCACCTGCTTCTTCGGATTCAGTAGTTTCCTCTCATCGGAGCCGGGGGGGTTTTGATGCCATGAGGAGTGTGTTGGTCTCCTCGGGCTCCCACATCATCTGAACTGGCACCCTCCTTCCCCAAAGCGCCAAGTGTCTACCTCTGCTTTATTGGTCCCTTGAAAATGTAGAGACCTAGAGCCTCAGGTCACCCCATTGGGTGAGCCCTGCTCTTCCGAGATCTCACCAGAAGCTCTGACTGAGGAGGTTCCAAGGAAGAGACTTTGCATGGGAAGCATCTGGATCCCCCACAGGATTCTGTCGCATCAGATACTGACTTAGATGAGTCAGAACAGTCCCCCTCTGATATCTCATTTTGAGATATCTTGGAAATTCTCAGGGGTGGCTGGAAGCCCATTAAACCCTACTGATGATGAGTCAGATGTTCTTCATCTCACATTGCTGCAGTCCTTACACTTGGGTATAGCGCTGTCCTCGGTCGGCCCGAATACCAAAGTATATGGCTGACGTCGGTCATGGCGCATTAATCTGACGCCAGGACGTCAGGGTATAAATGCGCATGACCGACGTCATATCCTCAGTCTTTTTTGCCGCGTGGTCCGATGCAGAAGCAAATTTGCGAGTGCAGGTTGGCGTCCTGAGATTTTCCGAAACCGGAGTTTCAGACCGAATCAAAGTTGGCTAAGTACCCGTTAGAATATTTTGTTTTTCTTGCCTCAGTATTTTACCGGATGTCAGAAAAAGTAAATAACTGTATTTCTTGTGGGAAACAGATACCACATAGGGATTACCATAACTTGTGTATACCTTGTTTAGGGCCTGAGCACGGCGTTGTTGGGTGTCCCTCTTGTGCTAGATTTAACAAACGTACTATAAAGGAGATTAGACTGTGCCAGGTTAGTCTTCAGGAAGCGGTGCAATTACAAAATGCCGTCGGATGTTCCGGCGCCGCTTCAAGAAGCAAGGACAAAGCACCTAGGCCTAGGTTAGAAGAACCGTCCGTCCCGGTCGTCGGTTCTTTAGAGGGCTCGGTTGAGCCAGAGGCCCAAACAGAAGTTTCCTTAGAGTCCCAGGGAGAGACTTTATTGTTACAGGATGTGTCTTCTCAGGAGGTAGGCCAGGCTGAAGGGGCTTCTCAGGTAACTGTCCTTCCCTCTCTGCCTAAGGTGGTTAGGCCTACCCCTACTGTTACCAAGGCTTCTTCCAGGAGCAGGCCAGGTTTAGCTGTAGCAGGTGTCTCTCCTAGTACTTCAGGCCCTGTGGCCAAGAGACATATGCTTAAGATGGCTGAAGATTTAATTACTATGATTAGGGGTTCTATGCCCCCTCCTGACAAAAGACCTAGGGTGGATCCTGAATTTGGGAATTTTGAGCAGGATTCTGATGTAGTCTTGACTGAAGATTTACAGGAGTTTTCTCATTATTCTGATTCTGATGTGGATGACACCACTCCTACTGCTTCTCCTCCTGAGGATTTTTCATTCTCAGAGACTCTCCATTCCATGAGGGAGCATTTTAAATGGGAAGGTCAGGATTTCTCTGATTCCAGGAAAAGACTTGGGGAATTTTTGTTTTTACCCCAGCATAGGCCTTTAGCTATACCTCCTGTTCTTTCTGTGGTGGAAGATGTTTTGCAGAGGCTTCTCTTAACCCTGATTCTTTACCTCCCGCTCCTGTTAAGCCGGACAGATACTATAGGGTGCCTGAAGCTCATAAGTATCTCTTTAAAAGCCCTAGGGCAGATCCAGAGACTGTTACTCAGGGACCTAAAGGGGTTAAGGCTTCTGTTGTTAAAAATCCGATTCCTCCGGATAAAGAGGCAAGGGCTTTAGACAGATGGGGTAAGAAAGTTTATACTTCTTCAACTTTAGCCATGAGGGCTTTGAATTGTCAATTCCACATGCTGAGATATCAGATCTATCTTCTTTCACAGTTAGTCTAAGGTAGATGCTCTGGCAGAAGGTATTGATTGTAAGGAGTTACAAGATCTGGTGCATGTGTCTGAACAGGTGGGTAAGCATTCCTTACAATGTGGTTTTGATGCTGTACAGGCCTCTTCCAGGGTGGCTGCCACTGGTACTGTCCCTCAGGCACGCCTGGCTAAGGGATCAGAATTTAGCTGAGCATGTTAAGTCAAGGATCTTGGATGCCCTTTGCAATCTGATGTGTTGTTTGGTTCGCCTGTTGAAGCAGTTTTAAAGAAAATGGAAGACAAAGCTAAATCTATGCACACTGTTAAAGATTTTTTACAGGTTCAACCTCCAAAGTTTAGTAGAAATTGGCCAAGCAAAGGGTGGACATATCCTTCTTATGATTCCCAGTCTAGGGGTAGGTCTAGGCGTGGTAGGGGCAGAGCTCAGGGCTCTTTTAGATCCAGGACAGGGGGCTCACCTGCACAGTCTTCAGGTGAGGGCAGGGGTCAGCCCTTTCAGACAGACCCAATGACCTACCTTTTCAACTGCCAGAACCTTCCCGTCTGGCAGCACCTTTGGGAGGAAGACTGACACTTTTCAAGGAGAACTGGAGTTTAATTACCCAAGACAGATGGGTATTGGATATCATTCACCACGGTTACAGATTTTATTTCCATACCTTGCCACCTTTCAAGGGCATGCCAGACATTCCTCCTCAGCACAGATTAGAAGCTTACAGACAAATTCCCCTATTACTACAGATAGGGGCCATACAACCGGTGCCTATGGCAGAAAGGGGCCTAGGATTTTATTCTCGCCTATTCCTAGTACCAAAAAAGGGGAACACGTGGAGACCAATTCTGGATTTGTCTATCCTCAACACCTTTCTGGACATTCCCAAGTTCAAGATGCTGACATTGCAACAGCTTTTACCTCTCCTGGGCAAAGATCACTGGATGGTAACTTTGGATCTCAAAGAGGCTTACCTTCATGTTCCTATCACTCTAAGCTGCAGGAAGTATCTGCGTTTTCGAGCTGGATATTCACACTATCAATTCTCTGCATTGCCCTTTGGCTTATCTACTGCACCCAGAGTATTCACAAAGGTTCTGGCTCCAGTGATAGCTTTCTTCAGATTGAGAGGAATACAGATCTATCCTTATTTGGACGATTGCCTGATTCTGGCTCAAGGCAAGGACGAGCTTCTACAGCATTTAAAATATGTGATAGCAGTGCTAAGATGCCTGGGGTATTCTGTGAACGAAACAAAGTCCAGTCTAGTACCCTCTCAAGACATGTGCTTTCTGGGTGTGAGACTGAATACAGCAACCCAGATGGCCTTTTTGACCCCGGACAAACAAAAGAATCTTTCCCTTTACTTCCAACAACTATCACACCAGTCCGGGCTGACTGCAAGGACAGTCCTTCAAGCCTTAGGGTTCATGGCATCTTGTATTCTGGTGCTTCCCAATGCCAAACTGCATATGAGGAAGCTACAATGGTATCTCAAGAATCTATGGACACAGCACTGCCAGGATCTGGACACACTCATTCCAATAATACCTTGCATCCAAAAGGAATTCTTGTGGTGGGCTCAGCAATGTCACCTAAACAAGGGACTTTCTGTGACCCGGCCAGAGGCGAGTCAGATTCTAACAACAGATGCCTCGGACAAAGCTTGGGGAGCTCATCTCAATGGAAAGTGGATACAGGACAAGTGGCCTGCCAGACTACAGCATCTACATATCAACCTGAAGGAGATGTTGGCAGTCCAGTTTGCATTAACAGCTTTCAAGGAATTACTTCTTCCAGGGCAGGTGTTGATTCTAACAGACAACACAACCGTCATGTGGTACATCAACAAGCAAGGGGGTACACATTCTTACCCTCTATGCAGACAAGCAATGATTTTGTGGGACACTGCTCTCAGTTTACAACTAAATCTTCAGGCAAGGTTTCTGCCGGGAGTACAGAACTCCTTAGCAGATGTGTTAAGCAGACAAATCATGGATCCCCACGAGTGAAAATTGGATCCTCATGTATTTCAGCAATTAACAGTGTCATGGGGAATGCCAGACATAGATCTGTTCGCTTCTCCTCTAAACCACCAGCTGCCAAAGTTTTGCACAAAAAGGATACACCAGGCAGCTTGGAAAGTGGATGCTCTTTCTTTCAGTTGGAAAAATCTTCATGTATATGCCTTTCCACCTCTACCTCTACTTCTAAAGGTACTGCTAAAGGTAAGACAGGACAAACCAAGAATGATCCTGATAGCTCCAGATTGGCCCCGACAGCACTGGTACCCATTACTGAGAAATCTGATAAGGAAACCACCTTGGCCCTTACCTTTGATTCCACACCTGTTGTCCCAAAAGGACGGTCATCTACTCAATGTCAAGCTTCACTCTCTTCATCTCACAGCATGGCATATTCTGTTTTAGCTCATAGCAGGGCTCAACTTCCTCAACAAGTTTTGAATGTGATTATGGAAGCTAGGAGACCTAGTACAAGGAAAGTGTATGCAGACAAGTGGAAGAGATTTTTGTTTTGGAGTGCAGCAAAGGATTTGGATGTTTCTGAGCCTAATTTGAGTGTGGCTCTTCAATATCTTACTGAGTTATTGGACAAGGGTTTGTCCTTCTCTTCCATTAAGATTCATGCTGCAGCAATTTCAGCTCACTATGACTGTGATCCACCTTTGTTTTCTCATTCTTTGTTCAAGCAATTCCTCAGAAAGGCAAAGAACATAAGACCTCCACGAAGAGCTCCTACTCCTGCTTGGGACCTCAATTATGTGTTGGAAAAGCTCACTCTGCCACCTTTTGAGCCTGCAGCTACGGCTGAGTTAAAATATTTGTCATGGAAGACTGCTTTTTTGTTGGCCATTACCTCTGCAAGAAGGGTTTCTGAATTGCAGGCCCTTATGGCGGTTGAGCCTTTCTTGATTTTCCATAAGGATAGGGTATCTTTACGTACTAACCCTTCCTTTATGCCTAAGGTGGTTTCAAGTGTGTCTTTAAACCAAACTATTCATTTACCTACCTTTTATGCAGACCCCCAAAACAAGGGGGAAAAGATTTTGCATACTTTGGATGTACACAGGCAGTTACGCTACTACTTAGATAGGACTAAGAGTTTCAGGCAGTCTCAGCAGTTGTTTGTTTCTTTTGCTTTGGGTTCTCAGGGCAAGCCTGTGTCAAAACAAGCTATTTCTAAATGGATTGGGTTTTGCATTGCCTTTTGTTATTCCCATCATGGCAAGGAGATTCCAACAGGGATTAGACCTCATTCCACTAGGGCTACTGCCACTTCTACAGCTTTTCTAAGGGGAGTGGCAACTAAGGACATTTTGGAGGCAGCTACTTGGAGTTCAGTACATACTTTCTCTAAGCACTACCACCTTCCTCTCTACTCTAAATCTAGGGCTGGTTTTGCCACTGCTATTTTACAGGGCATTTTGACAGCTCCTGCTTCTCTTTGATTTGCCATCCTCCCTTACCTCTGCTTTGGGAATCTACCCAAGTGTAAGGACTGCAGCAATGTGAGATGAAGAACATAGTACAGTTTTGTACCTACCATAAATGTAGATGTTCGAAGATCCACATTGCTGCAGTCCAATTTACCCTCCCTCCTTCCCCTCTGTTTGGGGGTGGTTGTGTGGTTAGGTTAGTACTTTATTATATAAATGGTTAGAAGTTGTACATAGTTTGGGTGTAGGGGTGTTTAGTGTTTGGTGGTTTTTTGATTTTACCCTGTTTAGGGTCTTCTGACATCTGGGGCAAGAAAAGACTGAGGATATGACGTCGGTCATGCGCATTTATACCCTGACGTCCTGGCGTCAGATTAATGCGCCATGACCGACGTCAGCCATATACTTTGGTATTCGGGCCGACCGAGGACAGCGCTATACCCAAGTGTAAGGACTGCAGCAATGTGGATCTTCAAACATCTACATTTATGGTAGGTACAAAACTGTACTTTCTTCTGACGGCTTTAGGGTCTCAACCCTTCACCTCTTGGGTGTCTCCTCCTTTTAATGAGCTGATGGAACTCCTCTCTCAAGGCATGGGAGTCCCCGGATACCATGGAACCTGTCACTTGGAGGCCTAACAAATTTATGACCCCCCCCCCCCCCCCAGGACAAGGCTTTCTTAACCTAAGGAGTACCCGTCGATGTTGTGGTGGTGGCGGCGCCAGTCACCAAAAAGGAGTTGTCAGAGACTTCTACACCTGTTCATCCTGCTAACAGGGATTCTAGGATTATGGACAGATATGGTAAGCACATGATCTGAAGTAGTTAACTTCATTTGTCCATCAACCTATGGGTTATCGGATCCGTATCTGATCCGAGCCTGCAGCTTCCAACAGCTAAGATCCGAGCTCCAAGCTCCTCCCATTACCCATAATCCCCTGCTATCCCTTCCTGACCGCGGTTCTCTCAGCAGCTTGAACGAGCTTCCAGGCATAGTGGTTGTCGAATTTGTGAGAGAATCTTTTTCTTAGTTTTAAACAGATTTTTGTGTGTGTGTGATTTAGCATAGTTCCCCAGTAGCATTAACGTTTTCTCTCCCTGGTGTTTAGTTATCTTTTTAGTGTTATTCCCTCCCCCTCGTGTGCACGTTAGGGTGTGTGGTTTTGTGGCCTAGCGGCTGTGTTTTTTTTTTTTGTTTTTTTTTTTTTTTTTTTGTAGGTATGGCGGAGGCACCCAAAACATTCTTTTCAAAGTGTACTGAGTGTGGCCATAAGCTGTCCCCAGCGGATGGCCGCACTTTGTGCGTTTTATGCCTTGGGGTTGAACATCTTACCACCGGCTGCACTATTTGCGCAGCGTTCAACCCCAGGGCCCTCAAGGACCGGAGGTTGAAGCTGATTCTGGCGGGACTTATGCCCCCGGACCCGGCTTTGTCCTCCGGTCCCTCCGTGGCACAGGTCAAGGCTGCGGCAGCGCCACCTGCTATTCCCTTTCCCCTGGCCGGGACTGAACCTCCCACCTTGGGCCAGGAGTAGAGGGAAGCTAGAAAGGAGAAACACCGGGAAAAGCACCACAAGCGGCGCCAGCCAAACGGGTTTCTCCTCCCAGAGCCTCAGAGTCTTCTTCCCGGCTCCATTCACCCCACTTTTCGCCAGGGCTGGAGAAGGAGACCCCGGTCGCCTTCGAGGTCGAGGCGGCACTCCCGGCCCGCCTCGGTGGCCTCATCAAGGTCTACCCGGAGTTTGTCCAATGCAGATTTGGACGGGATGATGCGTAGGTTCCTCCAGACCCAGCTGCAGATGGGAGTGCTCCTGCCCCCCCCCCCAGGGGGAGAGCTCGACCCCCTTTTTCGCCCCGATTGCTCCTTTGACCCACTACTGGGGTTTTGAGCCTTCGGAGCAGGGTAGCGTCAGAGCCGGGGGACTGTCTGTGCCGATAGTATCGGGTACTTCGGCACTGTTGGCACCTTCGAGTCTATCTGGTCCCTTTTCTTCGGATCCGAGCTATCGGAGCCAAGAGCTGAGCTTCGGATCCGGAGGTGTCAGTATGGCTTTGGCTCTGTCTCGGTCGGAGCATACTGGCCCTTCGGATCCGACAGTGTCGGCGTTTGATCCGAGGGAGGGTCTGCTCTTGGATCCTAGGGAGAGCAGCTCTCCTTCGGCATTCGATGTCAAGGAGAGGGTTTTGTCGAGGGATTCCAGGCCCCTGGCTTCAGCTACGGCTCCACCCTGCACTCCCTCTCAAACGGGTCCGCCTTCCATCACCCAGCCCCAGGGACAGCCTGCACAGACGTCCCAGATAGTTCCCTTGCTGGAACAGGATGTGGTTGGTGAGGCCTCTTCGGACAGCCCCCCCAAGGAGGTCCCTCACAAACGCAAGTGCAAGAGGAGGCACTTGGACTCCCCTGAGTCCTTGACAGAGGACACAGACTTGGAGGAAGGGGAAGGTTCCCCAAGGTCACCCCCCGAAGACGTCTCCTTCGGAGACATCTATGAGATGCTTCGGATCAGAGGGGGGGTGGTCTGCCCCCAAACCTTCCTCTGACGAGTCTGTTTCTGGAGGCATTTAAAGCAGGCCCGTCTACCTCTTGGGTGTCCCCTCCCGCCGATCCCCTGGTAAACCTGATTACTACCAGGGCATGGAAGGAACCAGGCACTGTGGAGCCCATTCCAAAGAGGCCGGACAAAATTCTCAGCCCCCCTTCGGACAAGTCATGTTGGAGCCCCGGTAGATGCCATGTTGGTGGTGGCCGCCACCAAAAGGGAACTGGTCCAGGAGAGTTCCTCGGTCCATCCTCCAGACAAGGAGTCTCGGACGATGGACCATCTGGTGAAGCGGGTGTTCGCTTCAGCCACCTTTTCTGTGAGGTCGCTGAATTATATGGCACACGTGATGCGGCTCCAGCGGGATCTTATCAAAGAACACGCTGGGTCGCCCCCAGAGTCCATGTCGGCAGAGGACAAGAAAGTGTACTCTACCCAAATGGCCACTCTCAAATTTATCTCCAATAAATCTATGCGGTTACTATCCCATGCCACGGAAGGAGCCACTAGAGCTAGCAGAGTGGGCGTCGTCCTACGGCAACGGGCGTGGCTCCGTCATTGTGGTTTCACGGAACCCTTTATGGCATCGTTCGTAAATGCCCCGTTTGATGGTTCTGCCCTTTTTGGCAAGACTACGTTACACACTGCTCCAGAGCGAGAAAGACGGGAGGACGTCTGCCGTCGGAGTCCGCTTCTCTGCTCCCCAGAGGTCCTTCTCCAGGAACCAAAAGGGACTGAAGAAGATGTGGTTCCAGAAGTCTCAACAGTCCCGTTTCGCTCCAGACCCCTCGTCCTTCAGAGACCGAGGAGGACAGGGTGGATGCCACCCTAGAGGCAGAGGGGGCCTGAAGAACTTTGGGTCCAGAGAACCTTTGTCTGATCGGCCCACGCAGCAACCCTGAAGGGTTACCCGACTGCTCCACTCTGGAGGCAGTCGGGGGGGGGGGGGCATTTCTCGAGGCACCTGGCAGCTTGGGAGTCCATTACAACGGAACACTGGGTGCTTCAGATCATATCCAGAGGCTACAAGATCCCCTTTCTCAATCCCCCTCTCGGTTCCCGAAGCCTCCCCGATGTCCCACTCAATCAAAGGGAGGCTGCAGCCGAGGAAATACTCTGGCTGCTAGAAAAAAGAGCAACCCAGCACGTCCCCCCCCCCTAGACCAGTCCATATCAGGCTTTTACTCCAGGTTCTTCTTGGTGCCAAAAAAGACAGGGGACCCAAGACCAATCCTCGACCTGTCCTTCCTAAACCTGTCAGTAGCCAAAGAAAAGTTCCGGATGGTCACCCTTCAATCCATTCTTCCCCTTCTACAGGAAAACGACTGGATGTGCTCCATAGACCTCAAGGATGCGTACTACCTCAATTTGATGGACAGACGATCCAGGAGGTTTCTCCGCTTCTGGCTGGGAGGCAGCCATTACCAATTCAGGGTCCTTCCCTTTGGTCTCACCACAGCCCCCAGGGTGTTCACCAAAGTGTTAACTGTTGTAGCGGCCCACCTGAGATTCCAGGGAATTCAAGTCTTTCCATACCTGGACGACTGGCTCCTGACTGCCCCCACCAGGCATCTACTATGCACTGCCAGGGATTACTTTCTCCATCTAGCTCCCCGGCTGGGGATCACGACCAGCATCAGGAAATCTTCCCTTCTTCCAACTCAAATCCTAGATTTCATCGGAGCCAGATTGAACACAAACCAGCTTCTAGCCTTCTTGACTCCGGACCGGCTACGAACTCTGAAACTCCATGTACTGGCCCTTCTACAATCCCCAGCTCCCCCTGCGGAATTGGTCCTGAGGGCTGTAGGCTCGATGGCGGCATCCATCAACTACTACCCATGGCGCACTTAAACATGAGAGTTCGTCAATGGACTTTGCAAGTCCAGTGGTCCTTCCTGCGACATCCCCTGAGCTTCCCCGTTCCTCTCAGCAGGGTGTGCAGGAAAACCCTCTTATGGTGGCTCCAGTCCCCGGACCTCTAGAAGGGGCGCCCCTTCTCTGTGTCCCCTCCTCTGACCACTAACACCTCTCACTTCGGGTGGGGGGGGGCACTGCTTGGGCAGGACCATCCAAGGCACGTGGAACCATTCGGAGACCTCATTGCATATCAATGCCCTAGAGATGAGAGCGGTGCTTTTGGCGTTGCAAGCACTTCAGAGCCTTCTTCCCTTGGGGACAATTGCGATCCAGACAGACAACATGTCTGTCTGGTATATCAACAAACAAGGGGGAACCAGGTCCTATCCACTTTGTCGGGAGGCCATGAGAGTGTTGGAATGGGCGATGTCCACCAACCGCTTTCTCATACCGACGCACATTCCGCGACGGTCCAACATCTTGGCAGACTGAGTTGAACCATCCTCTCACCATACGAGTGGTCTCTGAACCCCAGAGTAGCGAAGCAAATCTTCTCCCAATGGGGTCAACCTCATTGCGATCTTTTCTCCTCTCCTTCGAACGCAAAGTGCAGCGACTACTTCGCTCTAATTTCCCCACCCAGAGAATCCCCCAGAGATGCTCTGGTGCATGTTTGGCCACCCGGTATACTTTATGCTTACCCTCCTCTGCCCCTGATGCTAAAGTTTTTACAGAAAGCCAGACTGTTGGGGAGCAGAATAATCCTCATTGCCCCATTCTGGCCTCGTCAAGCCAGATCTGTGATGAGATCTAGAATCCATGGGGGATTCACTAGATGAGACCACAGATTTGGGAACCAGATCTCCCACCCATCAGGCCTGTCAACCCCGAATCTGGACAACCTCAAGCTCACAGCTTGATTGATCCAGTGATAGCTAAAACTCCCGGTATCTCGTCCCCTGTCAAGGCTATTCTAGTAGCCGCTCACAAGCCATCTACTAGAAGAATTTATAATAGCAAATGGAAGCGTTTTTCTATTTGGACGGAGCATCAGAACTTGGATCCCTTTACAGCTCCGTTGTCAGCAGTACTAGATTTTCTGTCGAGATTATTCGACCAAGGTGCTAGCTCTTCTACGGTCAAAGTCCAGTTGGCTGCAATCTCTCATTATCATGTTGGCAGTGATCTCTGCCCTTTGACTTCGTCCAAATTATGTAAGACCTTCCTAAAAGGCACTTTCCTACTAAGACCTCCAGTTAAAGATGCAGTCCCTCTTTGTGATTTAACTCTTGTACTTCAGTCTCCAACAGCTCCTCCCTTTGAGCCTGCAACTTCGGTGGATCTGAAATACTTATCTTGGAAGACAGTTTTTCTTGTTGCCATAACTTCAGCCAGAAGGGTCTCGGAGCTTCAAGCCCTTTGCGCCAAGCCACCGTATTTGATTTTTCACAAAGATAGTCTCACTCAGGACCAACCCCTCTTTTCTGCCTAAAATTGCTTTGGAGTCTAATATCAACCAATCTATTAATTTACCAGTCTTCTTTCAAAAATATCAGAACAAAGGTGGATACAAGTTGCACTCTAGATGTACATAGGCAACTAAGATTCTATTTGCACAGGACAGCTGATCACAGGAAATCAGACCAGCTTTTTGTATCGTTTGCTAAATCCTGTTTGGGAAAACCTGTATCAAAAGTCACATTGTCCAGATGGATTTCCCAATGTTTTCTTTTGACATATGAGAGTTCTGGCCGGCCTGCACCTCAAGGAGTCCATGCCCATTCTACTCGGTCGATTTCTACCTCTGCTGCTTTTCGATCTAGGGTGTCGTTGGATGACATTTGTTCGGCAGCCACTTGGGCTTCATCTCATGTATTTATAAATCATTACAAGTTGGATATTGTTTCCGGAGGGAGAGCATCCTTTGGTTCTGCAGTGCTCCGGAACATCCTTCCATGAAGTCCTCCCAAGAATCTGGTAGCTGGGGACTTTGTCCCATAGGTTGATGGACAAATGAAGTTAACTACCTCAGATTAAGAAGTTGTGTACTCACCATAACGTTCCATCTCAGTAGATAACCTTCATTTGTCAGCAACCGTCCCCTTAACCTATATGGATGTTCAAAGGACTCCTGCTTTCATGGCAGATTGTCTCTAGGTTAGAGTATGGAGGTGGTTCTTGGTATCGTATGGTTTATGGATAAGCAAAGTCGATCTGAGGTCAGGAAGGGATAGCAGGGGATTATGGGTAAGGGGAGGAGCTTGGAGCTCGTATCTTAGCTGTTGGAAGCTGCCGGCTCGGATCCGATATGGATCCGATAACCCATAGGTTGCTGACAATTCATCTACTCGGATGGAAAGTTATGGTGAGTACATAAGTTCTTATTTAGTTCAGCGGTTTTTGCTCTTCGATTCCTGAACTATCTCATGCATTTTACTGGACTGCACAGAGGTCTCCTTAAAGAGCTGGGAGATGCTCTACAGGATGCAGTAGCTGCAGGAGTTTCAGATGAAGTAACTTCCAAGCTGGCTACCCTAAATTCCCTTGTAAACGCTTCCATGCATCTGATTTCGTACGTAGCTTATGGAATGAGCAGGGCAGCAGGTACAGGAATTGCTCTTAGGAGACATTCCTGGATGCACTTATGTTCCTTTGCAGAGCCCTTTAAGGCATCCTTTGTGAATCCCCCCTCCCCCTTTCGATGGCTCTTCTCTGTTTTGACCGAGAGTGAAGGAAACTCTTAACAGGAGTGAGTAGGATGGGAAGACTGTCTGCTGTTGGAGTCAGTTTTTCCACCCCTACCAGACCCGTACCCCAAAGGTCAGAAGGGGGGGCAGATGTGGTTCCGTAAAACTCAAGGAGCTTTCCAGGACACTCGTGGTGAACGCCCCCTCTAGAGGAAGAGGAGGGAGTAATAATGGAAGACTCCACCCATGCGGCAGAGGGGGTTTGCAGAGTCAGGGCAACAGAGATCAGTTCTTTGGAAAGCCCTATTGGCGTTCCTGAAAGGCCTGCCTGTCCATCTCTGGAGGCAGTCGGGAGACGCTTATTTCTGTACCCAGATGCCTTGGAAAATGTAACAAAAGATCACTGGGTACAAAGCATAATATCCAGAGGATACTCCATTCCCTTTGACACCCCACCACCCCTTGTAAGAAAAATCCTAGGCGTCCCACCCAATCACAGGGAACAGGCAACCGTAGCGATTCAAAGGTCGTTAGTCATCCAGCCAGTGCCGGCAGACCAGAGAGGATCTGGAACTTACTCACGGTTCTTTTTAGTTACAAAAGAAAATAGGGGACTGGGGACCCATTTTGGACCTCAGCAGACTAAAAAATCTGTAAAAAGACAAAATTTCTGATGGTCACGCTACAGTCGAAACAATTGGATGTGCTCGATAGTACGCATCCAGGGGATCTATCACATCAAAATGGCCAGGCCATCCAGAGATAATCTGCGCTTTCAGCTGGGAACTAGTCAGTACCAGTTTCGAGCTTTGCCCTTTGGTTTCACTACAGCCCCCAGAGTGTTCAAATGCATGGCAGTAGCCACAGCTCACCTAAGGCGTTTAGGGTTTCGGGTGTATCCATACCTAGATGACTGACTCATTGCCACCACCAGGCTTCAACTCATACGAGCAAGAGACACAACTTTGAACCTCTGCAGTCAGTTGGGGATTACCAAAAACTCAGAAAAGTCTGACTTATTGCCATCCAAACGTAGTCTTTGTAGGAGCAGATATAGATACCATTTCCATGACTGTAAAATTTCCATCGGAAATGTTTTTTTTTTTTTTTTTACAAAAACAGGTCCTAGTTCTTCTAGCAAAAGAAGAAGCCCCAGCTTCAATGGTGCTCAAATTATTGGGGACAATGGAGGCAGCACTCATTGTGGTTCCTTTAGGTTGAATGTACATGCATATACTACAATGGCTTCTGTTCACACAATGGTCCTTTCAGGATCTTCCAGTATCTCATCAAATTCTGGTTATAACCAACTCATGCAAGAACGACCTTCGCTGGTGGCTATCATCTCATCAGGTAACATTAGGTCACCCCCTTTGTTCTACCTACTGCCGTTGCTGCTGTGACCACAGACACCTCTCCGATAAGGTTGGGGGGGCATTATCAAGGAAAAACAGCCCAACACATGTGGAAACAACACAAGGCTCATCTGCGTATCATTGTCCTAGAGATGAGTGGTACTTCTAGCGTTGCAGTCCTTTCAAGACTCGCTTCCTCTAGGAACTATTGCAATCCAGACGGACAACATGTCAGTGGTCTGGTATGTAAACAAGGAGGAACCAGATCTTATTCCCTATGTCGAGAGGCCCTGAGTATGGCAATGGGTGACTTCCACCCAGCGCTTTGATAGCAACACACATCCCGGGGAAGTCCAGTGTGATAGCAGACTAACTGAGCAGAGCAATTCTATTGCCTCACGAGTGGTCCCTGAAACAAGAAGTGGCGGAAAAGATATTCCTCAGATGGGGCCAGACTTACTGCAACCTCTTTGCAACCCCATTCAGCATGAAATGCAGCAGCTATTTTGCCCTAATCTTCCCTATGGGAGATTCCCCAAGGAACGTGCTTGTCAACCGTTGACCCCTGGGTCTCCTTTATGCATTTCCACCCTTTCCACTGATACCCAAAGTTTTACAGAAAGCAAAGGCTCTGGGAAGGACCATTATTCTAATAGCCCCTTACTGGCCTCCTCAGATTTGGTTTCCGTTTCTTCAGCCTCCTCTATTGGAAGAACCTTGGATTCTGGACCCAGTTCCAGATCTTCTGACTCATTCATCAGGGGCTCTTCATCCCACACTCCACACCCTCAAATTGTCAACTTTGGCTGCTCCAGTTCCCAGAAGAGCCAGGTTTCAAAATCTCTCAGCTGCAGCTCAGCACATTATAATATTCTCCCATAAATCATCTACCAGAAAGCTATATCTCAGTAAATGGAAGAGATTTTCTGTATGGGCATCTCAAAACAATATTGACCCATATCTAGCCTCAGTTTCATCCATTTTAGAGTTTTTGACCAAACTTTTCAATGAAGGAGCAGCTGCTGTAGCCATTAGGGTTCAGTTAGCGGCAGTCTCTAACCTTTGCTGATCAAGGGTCTAATATGTCCCACAGACTTTCCAAAGCCTTTCTTAAGGGCACCTCTCCTTTGAGACACCCTATTTGGTCACCAGTTATTCCATGGAATCTAAATTTTGTTCTTTCTCTTACCATTTTACCCCCATTCGAACCGGCCTCATCTTGTGAACTGAAGTATTGATCATGGAAAACCATTTTTCTAGTAGCTATTACATCAGCTTGGAGGGTTTCAGAGTTACACGCCTTGTCCATAAAACCGCCATATTTAATGTTTCACAATGACAGATTTTCTCTTACGACGAGTCCATCTTTTTACCTAAGGTATGTTTAGAGACTAATCTCAACCAGACTATAGAATTACTTGTTTTTTTTCCCTAATTATTCTAATAAGATGGAACATACACTGCACAAGTTGGATGTCCATAGGCAGCTTTGATTCTGTTTACACAGGACTAAGGACTTGAGAAAATCAGAACAGCTCTTTGTTTTGTTTTCAGACTCAAAGAAAGGTGCTCCAGTGGTAAAAAAACACCTTGTCAAAATGGTTATCAGATTGTATCTTTTTTTACATACGATTCTGTTCATTCACCGTTACATAAAAAAATAAAGGCCCATTCAGCCAGAGCTGTTTCCACATCTTCAGTCTTTCTGGGCAAACTACCAATAGATTCTATTTGTGCAGCAGCCACATGGTCTAGACCTCATACTTTTATCAATCCTTGCAAATTGGACAAGGCCTCCAGGAATAGGGCCTCCTTTGGTTTCACTGTCCTGAGGAATATACTCCCGTGAGCCATCCGAGAAAAATGGTGCTTGGGACGCTAAACAGTCAGTGAGAATGAAGGCGAGATTGAACAACTTCACATAAAGAAGTTATGTACTCATTATAACGTTCCATGTGAGATGTTCTTCGTGTTTCACTGTTGCAGTCATTACATTTGGGTAATCTGCTGGCAGGTTGCCCTCCGTCGAACTGAATAACAAAGTCTTGGGTCCTACGTTGGTTGTTGTCTCTTCCATGACATCAGGTCGTCAAGGGTATAAAATATGCAGCCAACGCCATTTTAATCAGTCTTTCTTGCCGTGCGGTGCCCAAAGCAGAAGCAGTTCGCAAGTGCCGGTCGACTCATGAAATTGTAGTTTTCGAGTTTCAGAACCGAAGTCTTCAACCTCTAAAGCTAAGTACCCCGCTGGGGAAACTTGTTCTTGCTCTTTACCGATGTCAGTAAAAGTTAATAATTGTATTACTTGTGGGAAGCAAATACCTCATAAGGACTTTCATTTGTACTGTATCGTTGCCTAGGCCCTGACCACAACGTGCCTTGCTGTCGGCTTTGTGCTAAATTTAATCAGCGTACTATTAAGACTAGATATATTTTTGCATCTCTTTATTTTGGCTCAAGATTTAGCTATGCAGAAATGTCGGTTAGCAATCCGACTACCGGAACACACACACAAACGCAAGGAAAAAGACCGAGACAGTAGAGGTCCAAAACCGACGAAGCTTCTCGTAAGCCAGTCGCTGGTTCGTCTGTGCTCAGTGAGGTGCTTTCGCAGCCCCTGATGCCCGCTATTTTTGATTCGCAGGCTTCTACTGAGACTCATTTGGAGTCTGGTATGCCACGAAACACTTCAAGTATTGGACCTGCGGATGTCTCTCCCTTAGATGGGTTCAGAGCCGCTGAGCAGGCACTGGCTTCTGAGGGTGTTTTCAAGCCTAAACCTTTGTATATTAAACTGACGCCATCATCAAAAACAAGGCCAAAACTAACTTCAATGTCTAAAAAAACCGCATGGGCCACATGTTCGGAACCATATGCCTAAAAAACAAATGATCAAAATGGCTGAGGACTTAATTACCTTGATCAGGGGTTCCCAACCCCCTCCTGCTAAGAGGCCTAGGCAAGGCTCTGATTATGAATCTTCAGATCAGGTGTCCATGTCTTTGGATTCCTCTGCTGATCAGGAATTTTCTATTCCACCTTTTGAGGATTCTGATGCAGAAGAATCCATTCCTTCTGCTTCTCCTGAGGATTTTTCTTTTGGAGAAACTGTGCATACCTTAAGGGAACAGTTTCACTGGGGAGAGCCAGGATTTTTCAGAATCCAAGAAGAGGCTTAGGGATTTCCTTCTTCCTCAGCATAGGCCTTTGGCTATACCTCCTATTTTAGACATTGTTGATGTTTTCTCAGAATCCAGCATGGCTCCCGATTGCCTGCCTCCGGCTCCTAGTAAGCCAGACAGATATTACAGGGTTCCTGACTCTCAAGTTTCTTTTTAAAAAACCCTACCGCTGATCCTGAAACTATTTCTCAGGGTCCCAAGGGTGTTGAGGCTTCTACTGCTAAATATCCTACCCATTCTGATAGAGGCTCCAGGGCGGTGGATAGATGGGGTAAGATTTACACATCTGCAACCCTGGCAATCAGGGCTTTAAACTGTCAATTTCATATGCTTAAATATCAGAAGCATGTCATGGGCTTACAGAGACAGAAAATGATGATTTCTGACATTGTGGAAAATAAAGAATTACAGAAATTATTGCATTCAGCTGAAGTTGGAAAGCATACTTTGCAGTGTGGTTTTGATTATTTGGTGGCCTCTTGCAGGGCTGCCATAACTGGATCTGTGATAAGAAGGCATGCTTGGTTCAAGGAGCAAAATCTGCCTAATCGTGTTAAAGCAAAATGCTCCTTTACAACAGGACAGTCTATTTGGTAGTAAGGCAGAAGAAGTTTTGAGAAAAGATGGAAGACCAAGCTAAATCTATGCAACTGTAAAAGACTTCCAAGTGCAGCCACCCAGGTTCAGCAGGTACTGGCCTACTAAGAATTGGTCTTTTCCAGTACCCAACAGAGCTGCTCAGGCCAAACCCAGACATTCCCAAGCCTCCAGGATTCGGTCACAAGGAACTTACAGAACAAAACAATGGGGTGCCGCCAACTCCAAATCTGGAAGTAGCAAGGCCCCTCCTTACGGTAAACAGTCTCAATTACTTTCCTCTGCCATTTCCAAGCACTTATCTTTTGGCAGCCCCTTTGGGGGAAAAGCTAGCACTTCATGCACAAAATTGGCATCTAATTACCCAGGACAAGTGGGTCTTAAATATAGTATCCCAAGGATACAGATTTCATTTCCACACCTTGCCAATTCCAAATGGATGGCCAGATCTGCCTCCAAATCAGTGGGCAGAGGCCCAGAAACAGGTTATGTCCCTCATGGATATGGGGGCTATTCAGCCAGTACCAGAAAAGGAAAAGGGTCACTGTTTTTATTCAAGACTTTTCCTGGTACCCAGAAAAGACCAATCATGGCGTCCAATTCTGGTTTTATCCACGCTAAATACTTTCCTGAACATCCCAAAATTCAAGATGCTGACTACAACAGTTACTGCCTATGCTGGGCAAGGATGCCTGGTTGGTAACTCTAGACTTGAGGCTTACCTGCATATCCCAGTCAGGGAATCAGATGCCTCCGCTTCAAAGCAGGCTATTTGCATTACCAGTTCTCTGCACTGCCCTTTGGCTTATCTACTGTGCCCAGGGTCTTTACAAAGTGCCTGGCACCAGTAATTGCATTCTGCAGACAAAGAAACATTCAAATTTATCCTTATCTGGACGATTGTCTAATTCAGGCAGAAAGCAAGGACACTCTTCTTCAACATCTGGAGTTTGTAAAAAGGCTTCTAACTTGCCTAGGGTACACCATCAACGAAAAGAAATCACAACTGGTACCCTCTCAAATAATTACATTCCTGGGTGCAAATTTGAATACAACTGCCCAGATGGCTTACCTTACGCCAGACATACCGAATCAATTAATGACCTACTTCAAACAAGTGTCCGTAAAAACCCAGCTATCTGCAAGACAAATTCTGCAGGCCTTGGGGTTCATGGCTTCCTGCATTCTACTAATTCCATGTACAAGACTTGCATATGAGGAAACTTCAATGGTACCTAAAAAGCTTATGGAGACAACATTGTCACAGCCTGGAAACAATGATTCCTATCATTCCTTGCTTGCAACAGGAGTTCCTGTGGTGGCTGTGGTGGGCAGAGGCCTGTCACCAAAACAAAGGACGGTCATTCATTCCACCCCCTGCCACTCAAACCCTGACTACAGACTCATCGGATTATGCTTGGTGGGCCCATCTGGCAGGGAGATGCATTCAGGGCAAATGGAGCACAATTCAAATGCACTTGCATATCAACCAGAAAGAAATGCTAACTTTACAGAATGCTCTGACAGCCTTCAAGGACTTCCTTCATCCAGGACAACTATTGATAGACGGACAAACACCACAGTTTTGTGGTACATAAGCAGGGGGGGTACCCACTCCTACCCCCTTTGCAGACTATCCATGGCCTTGTGGAACACAGCCTTGATTTACTAAATACATCTACAAGCTCAATTCCTGCCATTAAAATAAAATACTCTGGCAGATGAACTAAGCAGAAATCTTACGGACCCACACGATTGGAAACTGGATCCACAAATCTTCAGCATGTTGACACAAAGATGGGGGAGCCCAGACATAGTTTTGGGGAGAGGCAAAAAGATCTATCAGTTGGAAAGATTCTGCGCAAGAATTCATCACAAAAAAAGTTTGGAAAGTGGATGCTCTATCCTTCAGCTGGAAAAACCTATCAGTCTATGCCTTTCCCCCTCTGCCTCTGCTCTCCAAGGTTTTACTAAAAGTCAGACAGGAAAAAACGAAAATGATTCTGATTGCTGTAGACTGGCCTCACCAACACTGGTACCCCCTCCTACGCAGTGTCACACCTACCTCTGTGGTACCTGCCTTAGGCACCTTATCTAGTGTCTCAGCAGAACTATCAGTCTATGCCTTCCTCCTTTGCCTCTGCTGTCCAAGGTTTTACTAAAAGTTAGGAAAAACCGAACATGATTCCGATTGCTCCAGACTTGCCTTGCCAACACTGGTACCCACTCCTACGCACTGTCACACCTACCTCCGTGGTACCCGTCTCAGCAGAACTATCAAATTCTGCACACTCTACTCCAAACTCTGAATCTTGCAGCATGGCTTATCAACTAATTTCACCAGTCACTTCTCTCAGTAAACCTGTGATGGATGTCATTTTGGAGGCTAGAAGGCCTAGTACTAGAAAATCTTATGCTGATAAATGGAAAAGATTCTGTGCCTGGAACCAAGCACAAGGAATAAACGCAGCAATGCCTAACATTCCTCAGATTCTGCAATATTTAACTGAGATGCTTCATAAGGGTCCATCTTTTTCTTCCATAAAGATCCATGCCGCTGCCATTTTGGCTTATAACAACACAGCCTCCTCTTTTTCTCTCATCCCCTAAAGCAGTACCTCAGAGGGGCCAAAAATTTGAGACCTTCCAGGAGGACACCATCTCAGGCATGGGACCTCAATTTTGTGCTGGAAAAACTCACCCCTCCTCCTTTTGAACCAGCTGCTACTGCAGACATTAAATTTCTCTCTTGGAAGACTGCTTTTCTTTTAGCAATCACTTCAGCTAGAACATTTTCAGAACTAAGGCTCTCATGGCAGTGGAACCTTTCATTATCTTTTATCCGGACAGGGTGGCCCTCAGGACCAATCCATCCTTTATGCCTAAGGTGGTATCCAGTGTGGCTTTTAATCAGACCATTCATCTGCCAACATTTTTCCCAAATCCAAAGAACAAGGGGGGTACAGATTCTGCGTTGCGTTCATTGGATGTACACAGACAACTAAGATTCTACTCAAACAGGACAAAATCTCTAAGAAAATTTGAGCAATTACTGGTGGCATTTGCTGCAGGGGCAGAGGGAAAGGCTATTTCAAAGCAGACTATTTCAAAATGGATAAGCCGTTGTATTTGTTTCTTCCACATGCACCATGATAAACCTCTCTGTGCAAGGGGATCAGATCCCATTCCACCAGGCTGCATCTACTTCTGCAGCTTTCTAGAAGCTGCTACCTGGAGCTCAGTTCATATGTTCACCAGACATTACCATTTACCTCTTCTAAATGCAGAGCAGGCTTTGCCACTGCTGTCCTGCAGGGCCTTATAGCTGCTCCTAATGCTGTAGAATTCCATCCTCCCAACCATAGCTTTGGGATTCTACCCAAATCTAATGACTGCAACAGTGAAACACTAAGAACATTGTACAGTTGTGTACACTTACCATAAATGTAGATGTTAGAGTGTATTCACTGTTGCAGTCATTACACTTGGGTTATCCTGCCAGGGGTAGCCCTCAGTCGGCCCGAATACCAGAGGCTTAGTATTTCTGCATCGGTTGCTGTTACTCTGACTAACGTCTTGTCATCAGTGGTATAAAATCAGGCAACTGACGCCATTACATCAGTTTTTCTTGTCCCAAATGCCAGGAGCCCCCAAATAGGGAGCTAGGTTATGGTAAGAGTGAGAAAGAGGGAAAGAAGAGGGGGATGGAGGGTGAGAAACCAGGATTGCAACAGTGAACATATTTGAATATCTACATTTATGGTAAGTGTACACCTGTACTGTGTTCTTTGTGCGTCACTGCTGCAGTCATCACACTTGGGTTGATTCCCAAAGCTGAAGAAAAGGGTGGAGGCAGTCAAGAAGACTGGGGGGGGCTGACTAGGATGCCCTGCAGACTGCGGTTGCAAAGCCTACCCTGGATTTGGAGAAGATGGGTGGTAATGCTTGGTGAAGGTATTAAGAGAAGTCCTTGTTGCAGCCTCCAAGATGTCCCTGGTAGGGACCCTCTGAGAAAAGCTGCAGAGGTGGAGGTTGCCCTGGTGGAATGCATTCTGACCCCCTCAGGGGTTGGTTTCCCATGGCGTTTGTAGCAGAAATTAATGCAGTGTGCTATACATTTGGAGATTGTTTGTATATAGCCTTGCCCTCTGCCCCTACTGCAAAGCCGACTAGCAATTGGTCAGTTTTCCTAAAAGATTTAGTCCTATCCAGGTAGAATCTGAGCTGTTTGTGCACATCTAGGGAATGCAGAATCCTTTCCCCCTTGTTTTGTGGGTTAGGGAAAAAGAGGGCAAATGAACTGATTGGTTGAGAGCCACACTGGGCACCACTTAGGCATGAAAGTTGGGTTAGTGCTGGCTGAGGGATACCCTATCAGCATGGAAAATGTTGAAGGGCTCTACAGCCATGAGAGCTTGCAACTCTGAAACTCTTCTAGATGAAGTGATGGCTAGAAGCAAAGCTGTTTCATGCAAGAAAAACTGATTAAAATGGCGTCAGCTGCTTTTTTTTATACCCTTGACCCTGACGTCTTGGGAAGAAGAGACTGCAACCAACGCAGGACCCAAGACTTTGTTATTCAGGCCGACTGAGGGCAACCTGCCAGCAGATTACCCAAATTTAATGACTGCAACAGTGAATTCACCCGAACATCTACATTTATGGTAAGTGTACACAACTGTACTTTGTTCATCTCATCTTCATTCTTGCGTCCCACCCTCCTTACCCCCACCACCACCATTGTCTTGTGGAATGAGAAGTTAGGTTGTCCTTAGCCCTTATCTAGTGTATCCTTGGATACTTATTTTTTTGGGGGGGAACTTGTCTAGTCAGTCAGTTGGCAACAAACAAGATCTGAGGGAAGCACCAGTGCATCATGGGATAGGGAGTAGGCCACAAGTTGGTTGAGGATGGTCTAGCTTTAGCATTTGGCCGTGTCAGAGCCGCGGACTGGCTCTGAACCCATCAGTGAGAATGAAGGTGAGATGAACAACTCACATGGAACATTATGGTGAGTACATAACTTTTTTTCATTCTATCCTCAACTGATTAGTTCAGATCCAGTCCCTTGGATCCGATTCAGCCATTGCTAAAGCTCATGGCAACCAAAAGCTCTCAAGCTTCTCCCTTACCCATAATGCACCAACCCCAAGTACTTCAGATCTCATTAGCCACTCTTTATGAAAGACGTGGTATGCTAGGTCTGCTAGTTACTTGAGTGTTTTCAAAGATAAGTTAAAAATTTCTGTTTTCCTTCAGCTTTATTAGCGATTACTTTTTCCCTTGCCTTTACATTGTTTTACTTTCTTAAATACTGTTAGTATTTTTTCTCTAGCCTGTCCTATCTTCCAGAAAATAAGTTTAGATCTAGTAGTAATTACAATGTTTTTCCCCTTCTATCTATTATTTTTTGAAATGTGGCAGAAAAAGTACCTGCGGGCTTTAAAAGTGCATAAAGTGGTGGGCATAAGCTTCAGTTATTGGATGCCCAAACGTTGTGTGTATATTGCTTAAGGCCTCTTCATTTGCAGGAGGACTGCTCTATATGCCATGGGTTCTACTGCAGGGTTCTGGTGAGAGCAAAAATAAGTTGATTCTGAAAGAACTCTTGCCCTCTTCATTTGGGGAGGCTATATCTGGAGAAACATGTCCCAAATTAGTCAAGCCAGCCAAAATAAAGGTCTCCGAAGCCTTCCTCTTCATCTTTCAGAGCCTTCTAGACAAAGGTTGAAAAGAGATCAAGACTTCCCCCTTTGATCCAAAAAAGCCGAAAATTTGTCTGATCTGATGTCCTCTTATCCAAAGAAACTAAAATTGATCCACGTCGCCTTCAGTCTTGTCTGCTTGTTCTTCCATAAGTCTCACAGAAGATATGGAAGGAGTGATAAAAGAAATTCTCTTGGTACAGGGTCAGATGGATGTCCCTTCACCTCCTACCATTCTGGGTCAGGAGGTCTCTTCCACTGCTACACCCCCACTACAAGTTACTCCACTGACTCCTGCAGGGATTTGAGTCCCTGCTTCCCTGTTAGATCTGAGGTGTTGCATTCGAGACTGCTTTTTTCTGTGCTGTCTCTGCACCTCAGAGTCTCTGCGTTGGATAGTTCGGCTCTGGCTTCCACATTGGGGATTTTGCCCTCTGAGCAGGGGAGGGCTGCGGTTGAAAAGTTGGCTTTTCAGATCGGAGGTCATCACCTGACGTCTCTGTGTTCAGTATTTCACCAAGTCTTTCCAGAGGGACAGTCAGTACCTAGACCTCAGGCATCCCCACAGGGAATCTTTTTCTTCTTCCAATACCTCTCTAGAACATGCTATGGAAGAGGTCCTAAGAAAGACATGCAAGAGGAAGCACCTGGATTCACCAGAGGAGTCTGTCACAGAGTTTGATGAATGTTAAAGGCCTTCACAGTCAACTCCTAAAGATGTCTCATTTGGAGATCTCCTAGAAGTCCTTAGAGAGGTGGCTGAACGCCACAACCCCTCAAGGAGTCCATATTCCTGGAGACCTTCAGTGTACTGGCCCATTTACCTTCTGGGTGACTCCACCTGACAATGAGCTCATTTAGTTGCTCTCTCTGTGGGTGTAAAAGGACCTGACACCATTGAGCCTATACCTCAGAGACCAGGTAAGATTATGGCACCACCTGTAGACAAGCAGTTTTGGAAGGACAAGGTACCATTTGATGCCATGTGCGTAGTGGCAGCCACCAAAAAGGAACTTGTCAAGGGAGAGTTCCACTGTCCTGCCTCCCAACAGGGAGCCTCTTGCAATGGACAGGTTAGGGAAGCGTGTCTGTGCTTCAGCGACCTTTTTTAAGGTCACCAAATTATTTGGCACATTTTACAGCACTTCAAAGGGATTTGATTAAGGTCAAATGCCCTCTTTGAACTTCGTCAGAAATGGCTCCTGTCTGTGGCCTGCTGCAATCCATTTCTAATTCTTCCTTGTGGTTGGTTTTGCATGTCGCCGAAGGGACCTCAAGAGCAGCGGGTTCAGCCATTTCCATTAGGGTTTCCTGGATCCGTTTATGTGATTTTGCGGAGTCCTGAAATTCTTTGTTCACCAGTGCTCCCTTTGATGCACGTCTTTATTTGGCCCCAGGGTAATCACACTCTCCAGGTGTGAAAAGGATGGAAAGACCCTGTCTTCTGTGGGCGTATGTTTTTTGACCCCTCAAAGATCCTTTTCCAGTTGTCAATGAGGCAGTTGAAAGATGTGGTTCAAGAAGTCTCTGGGTCTGTTTCAGGACACACCTGGAGGAGATTCCCCAAGATCCAGAGGAAGGAATTCTAATGGACAAGGACACCCATGCGGCAGAGGTGGCCTGCAGGTCTAGAGAATCCTATGACAGACCCTACCAATGCTCCTGAAAGGAGGCCTGGTTGCACACCTCTGGAGGCAGTCGGGGGACATTTATTCCTGCACCAAAGAGCCTGGCTAGACTTGAAAAAGATACTTGGGTGCAGAAAATTATTTCCAGGAGTTATAGAATTCCCTTTTCCTTTCTTCTTCCAAACTTGAGAAAGATCCCCGATGTTCCACCCAGTCAGAGAGAACAAGCAATTTGAATTCAAAAGCTGCTAGAAAAGTCATCCAAGAGGTCCCACCAGACCAGATAGAATCTGGAACTTACTTGAGGCTCTTTTTACTGCCAAAGAACCTGGGATTGGAGACCAATTTTGGATTTCAGCATCTTAAACAAGTCAGTTCGAAGCAAGTTTCGGATGGTCACAGTTCAATCCATTCTCCCATTTCTGGGCAAGGATAACTGGATGTGCTTCGTAAACCTTCAGGATGCGTAGTATCATATAAAGATGAACAGACAATCCAGAAAGTATTTACGCTTTTGTCCTGGAGCCAGTCACATACCAATTAAGAGTTCTGCCCTTTGGTCTCACTACAAGCCCCCAGGGTGTTTACCAAGTGCATGGCAGTAGTAGCAGCTCACTTGACACTGAGGATTCCAGATGTTTCCATGTCTAAATTACTGGCTCATTTCTGCTCCGACCATGCATCAGTTTGATAAGGGCAAGAGACCAGGTTCTCCAGACTTGCTCTCTTCTGGGGATAACCATAAACAATGAAAACTCCCAACTAGAACAAAACTCTCCCTAGAATTCATATGAACAATTCTCAACACTGTCAAACCATGGCTTCACTACCACCCTCAAGAGTTCAGACCATAAGTTCACAGGTCAGGAAAGATGATCTGCAGTACCAAGATTTCAGCTGCTCTGGTCCTTCAAGCTCTAGGATCAGTAGCAGTGGCAAAAACATTAGTATCTTTGGCCAGATTTTACATGAGAATACTTCAGTGGATGATAACCATACAATGGTCAGTACTTTACCAACCCATGTCTTATCAGATACAAATCATTCGGATGTGACAGAGATCTCAGGTGATTGATTCGATCAGATCAGGTTCTACAGTGCTGTCCACTTATTCTCCCTTAGCCCAAGGCCATAGTGACCACAGATGCTTCCCAGCTAGGGTGGGAGGAGGGGCATTTTCTGGGGAAAACTGTCAAAGGCACTTGGTCTCCAGAAGAAGCCAACGTGCACATAAATGTCCTAGAGATAAGAGCAGTGCTTATAGTGTTGCAGGCCTTCCAGGATTCTCTCCCCTTGGGGACGGTTGCATTTCAAAAGGACAGTGTCAGTAGTTTGGTACATAAACAAACAAGGACCAGATCCTACCCCGTGTGTTAAGCTCAGAGTGTGGCAGTGGGCCACTTTCTCATAGCACCGCACATTCCAGGGAAGTACAGTGTGATGGACAGTTTG
Organism: Protopterus annectens; assembly: GCF_019279795.1. Lineage (NCBI taxonomy): Eukaryota > Metazoa > Chordata > Ceratodontiformes > Protopteridae > Protopterus > Protopterus annectens. The sequence continues at coordinate 781,754,878 of NC_056750.1, read as the reverse complement.
AGCAGGTATATTCTTCTGCCTCACGAATTTTCCTTCAACAAGAACATCACAGAATTGATTTTCTGTCAGTGGGGCCAGCATTGCTGCGGTCTATTTGCTTCCCCCCAAACAACAAATGCAGCTGTTACTTTGCCCGAATTCCTCTGCAGGGGGATTCCCAGAGATGTGCTCTACTTCACGATTGGCCCTGGTCTATTCTATGCTTATCCACCCAATCTGCTGTTTCCAAAATTCCTACAGGAAGCTGTCATGTTGAAGAGCATATACAGAAAGCTGTCATGTTGAAGAGCAGAGTCACCCTCATTTCACCATTCTGGCTTCACCAGATTTGTTTACCCTACCTTTGGCGTCACTTCAACCTTGGATTTTGGATCCAACTCCCGACCTCCTGTATCACCCAACAGGAATGATTCATCCAGACATAACCAACCTCAGGTTGAATGCCTGGCTTCTCCAGTTCCATTAGTAGCTAGACAACCTGTGCTGTTTTCACTTGTCTGTCAGGTACTTTTATCTTCTCTTAAACTTTCTACCAGAAAACTCTATTCCATCAAATGTAGGAGTTTTGTTTACTGGTATCAACAAAATGATCTTCTTTTTTCAGCTTTTCCCAGTTCGGGGTCACCACAGGTGGAACACCTGTTCGCTTATGATTGGCAATGGAGTTTTATGGTGTCGAGTTGCCAACCTGACACCCAACCTTCCGCAGAAGGCACGCACACTCACACCTAAGGCCAATTTAGAGTGTCCAGTCCACCTACAGCATGTCTTTGGGATGTGGGAGGAAACGGGAGTACTCGGAGGAAACCCACGCGACCACAGGGAGGACATGCAGACTCCGCACAGAAGGCACCCCAGCCAAGTATCGAACCGGAGAATCTCTTGCTGTGAGGCGAAAACGCTAACCGCTGCACCACCGTGGAACTTTTTCAGCTCTGATACACAGCATCCTTGAAGTTTTGATGCATCTTTTTAAAGAAGGAGGTAGTGCGTCTACTGTTAAAGTTCAGTTACAGATATCAAATTTTCACATTGGTTTGGTTTTGATGGTTCTTTTGTTGCAGCTCATAAATTGAGCAAAGCCTTCTTGAAAGGCACTTTTTCTGAGACTTCCTTTTAAAGATCCCACTCACCCCATTGGACCCCCTGAATCTGGTATTGCAAGCTCTTACTCAGTCCCCCTTCGAGCCAGCAGCTGCAGGTAACCTTAAATACCTTCCTTGAAAGTCCATTTTTCTGCCAGATAAATTTCTGGGAGTCAAACCTTGTCCTCTAAACCATCATTCTTGATTTTTCACAAGGATAGGGTTACATTATGGACTAATGCATCTTTTCTTCCTAAGGTGATGGCAGAATCTAATATCAGTCAGTCCATTAATTTACCAGTATTGTTTCCTAAATTTGCTAATAAAGCTGAATACGTGTTGCATTTATTAGATGTCTACAGACAAGTAGGTTTTAGCTATATAGAACAAAAGATGTCAGAAAAAATGACCAATTGTTTATTTTATTCACAGAAGTAAAATTGGAAAAACAAGTTACCAAAGTTACATTATCTGTGTGGCTAACTGATTGATTGTATTTCATTTGATTATAACAAATTGGGCATTACTCTACTAAAACCGCTAAAAGCCCATTCAACTAAATCCATGGCCACCTCTTCAGTATTTCAATCCAGAATGTCCATGGAATAATATATGCTTGGCAGAAACTTGGGCTACTCCCCATACTTTTATTACTCATTACAAATTTGATCTGGCCTCCAGAGGTAAAGCATAGTTTGGTTCAGTGGTGGTCAGGAATATTCACCCTGGACTTTAGGTAGCTCTCTGTCCCATCAGTTGAGGATAGAATGAAAATTGACAACATCAGATAAGGATGTTACTAGCATGGACTTCTGGTACTCTTAAGATCCAGTACTTTTCTGTGATCTGTGCCCTCTGGGTTTCATCTTTGAGATTTACTGATCCAAATGTGCCAAGACCATCTGTGGACTTTGAGTCAACCTGATGATCTTATTTTCAATTTCAAATCTGTTCTCTGGTCCATTGCTGATGTCTGTCTGCTGCAACCATTTGACTCTAATCCCTGCATTTGAGTCAGTCGTCCTTTTAATTGTGGAGTCTTCTTTCAGGATTCGTGCTGTCTTTCCAGAGGGAGGGTCAGATCACACAGTCTAAGAAGGCTGATTGGATCTGGTCGAGATGGATTAGCATTTCAGGCTTTTGCATTCCATTTTTCTTCCCTTCCAAACCAACCAGGCTGCTGCCTAATGTTCCAGCCAATCTGGCGAAAGCAGCTCAAAATAAAAGGAGCAGTTCTGGAAGTCCCACCAGACCAGATTGGGTCAGGCTTCTATTCAAAGTTCTTTTTGGTTCTCAGGAAAAATGAAGGACTTCAGACTAGTCTTGGGACTTTGTCTTCCTAGCAGAGAATTTTCCTGCTTTCAAGGTGGTCACTGCAGATCTCCAAGACTCTTAACGAAGATTGTAAAGATGGAGATCTTCAAGACTCTTAACGAAGATTGTAAAGATGCAGAGGAAGTGTCTGTCATCATATATATAGTCAGTTTAGTGTCCTGCCCTTTGGACTTCTCACATCCCCCATGGTGGTTATCAAATGCATGGCTGTCTTAGCAGGTCATGTATTACTTACGGGGTGCAGGATATTTCTGTGCCTGAATGATTGGTTTCTAGCTGCCTCCTCAGTGGAGTTTCTTTTTAAAACCAAGAACTGTGCCCCATCTCTGTTAACTGGGAATTATAGTTAAGTCTTAAAGTCCTGCTTCGCTCCCTCACAGATGCTTACCCTTAGGATGCAAGCTAGATACTATCCATTGCATAGTTTCTCTTCACAGGAAGGAATTAAGACCTTAAGAGATGCTGTATGGTTGCTCTTTCTCTCCACTGGTCCCTCAGCCACCTTTGATACTGAGAGCACTGCGCTTTATGGCTTCTTCACTAATGGTTCAGTTTGCACATTTTCACATGAGAATTTTACAGTGGCTCCTACAAGCTCAGTGGTCTCTGCACTTGCACCCTTTTCTCCAAAACTATATCCATCATGAATTGGTGCAGATCTCATTTCAGGTGGTTGCTAACATTTTGCTTCTGGTATCTGCAGGAGAACCTTTTGTGACTCCAAACCCAGTAACTGTAATGATTGTGGATGCCTACTCTCTGGTGTGAGGGGAGTGCCGTTACAAGGTAATTTACACATAAATGTCTTGAGGTTGAGGGTGGTCATCCCAGAGTTGCAGGAACTCCTGGACTATCTTAAGGTCTGATCTCTATATAAACAGACCATGGCTGTAGTCTGGAACATCAACAAGCAAGGGTAAACCAGATTATACCCCTTGTGTTGGGAAGCTACTTAGGGTGTGACAGTTGGCTATGATCACAACGCTTTTTTGTGGCAACGCATATTGCCACAGTTTCCAGTTGCTTGGAGGACAGGCCAAGGAGAACTTTCCTCGCACCTCAGAAATGGCCATTCAAGCCTACAATATCCAGTCAAATTTTTTAGTAGGTCACAACAGCGTGTGCCCCAGTGATTTGCCTCTCCCAAGAACGTCAGGTGCAGCAAGGTCTTTACCTTGATTCCTTGTCCAGGATGATCAAAGAGGAATACTGTCTTAGTTGGCTCCACGGTTACTTTATGCCTACCCACCTCTCCTGGTCTCAACATTCTGCAGAAAGCAATAAAGTGCAAGGTAGTAATCCTCCTCCTAACCCCCTTCTGGCCAAGACCAGTTTGGTTCCCCCTCTTGAGACCCCATTTACAGAAGTCCCCTTGATTTCTGGATCCCATTTCAGATGTAGTCACTCACCCTCTGGGAAGCCCCACACAGCATACCAAATCTAAAACAAGCTGCTTAACTTCTCCAATTCAGTAATGCCTGCAGATCACTCTACCACACTGGGGGTAGTTGGAATCCTTACTGCATCACAAAAACAATCCACACGTATAGTCCCCCTCAGTAAATCCAAGTAATTTTCTATTTGGATACGCAGTCAAAATGTCTGCCCCAGTTGGGAGACATTTCTCTCTGCACCACCTGGCGATCAGTAACTACCAACCGTTGGGTGCAGAAGATTATAACCAGAGGCTATACTGTTCCCCTCAGTGTTTACTCAAAACTCCCTACAAGACTTCCCGACCTTCCACCCAGTCAAAGGGAAGAAGCGGCTATAGAAATAAAAAAAAAGCTGTGTCAGAGTCATCCAAGCAGTCCCACCAGACCAGTGCGGATCCATATTCTACTCTGGGTTCTTTTTGGTACCAAAAAAGACAGGGGACTGGGGACTACTTTTGGATCTCAGCAATTGTCCGTCACCCAAATGAAATTCCGGATGGTCATGGTTCAGTCCATTCTGCAATTTCTGGGAAATGGCAATTGGATGTGCTCCATGTCTCTCTAGGATACGTATTACTACATCAAAATGTACAAACTTACAAACACACTCACATACACTCAAAACTCCCACCCAAAACCCTTACAAAACACTAACTCACCTTAAATTCCACCTAAATCCACATACGACGCCGGACACCATCCACACAAAACACTGCACGTAACGTAGCGTAAAGCCATTACTGCATATTTGAGATGTGCACTTTCGCTGTTTTAAAAATTTGCCTTTATGGTCTCGAGATACTGAAATTCGAGATTTATATAGAGATATATATATATATATATATATATATATATATATATATATAGAGATATAGAGATATAGCGATATAGATATATAGAGATAGAGATATATAGAGATATAGAGATATAGAGAGATAGAGATAGAGATAGAGATATAGAGATAAAGATAGATATATATATATATAGATATATATATATATAGATATAGATATAATATACATATGTATATATATATAATATATATATATATATATATATATATATATATATATATATATATATATATATATGTATATATATATATATATATATATATATATATATATATATATATATAATATACATACATATAGTGTGTGTGGTTTTTTTTGTTTATTAATGAGTATTGTAGGCTATTTGTAAATAGGGCAGCAGACTCTATCTGAGGGGTTATAGGAGAAGTGAGGCATTATGGGAGAAGAGCTCAAGGTTCAGATCAGATCGTAAGTCTTGAAGTGGCTGAGTCAGATCAGCGATCGGATCCAGAGACCCAAGATTGAGGAAGAATGAAATGGACAACACAGATTCCAAGTTATGGTATGTACATAACTTTTTTTAATTTCCATAGTCAGTATTGCAGTACTGATTCTTGGACCTTCCTGCCATGCAGAGGCCTACTACCAGACCAATTTCCAGAGTCTGTACATCGCCCCTAGCTGACTGATGTCTGAAGACTGTCTGGATTTCAGAGTATAGGAAATGCATCAGTCGGCATCATCTTCACTGCTTTCTAGCCATGGAGTTCAACTCACTTATCACATGTATAATGCGCTGATAGTCCAGTTTTCTGCTTGTGTTTTCAGAGAACCATCTTCTTCCATTGAGACTGGTACCCCTTTGGGGAAATTTCTTTACTAATTTAATGTTCAAAAGAAGTAAACAGTTGCTTGAAGTGTGGGAAGTAAATCCCACAAAGATTTTCACTTGCTTTGTCTGTTCTGCTTGGTGCCTCAGTACGATATCTCTGTCCTAACTGCATTCCTTGTGAAAACTCTCAAACGTAGGGCTGAGGTACTTGTCCTATTTTTTGGCTTCTGTGGTATTTCAATCCAAAGCTACTGTATGGCCTCCATAGACTCTGGCATCTATTAGTCATTCTAAAAAAAAAAAAAAAGACACAAAAAGGCAAAGGACCCTGATGTTTCCATAAAACACTCCAACTACAGTTCTTGTCGACTGACCTAGGTGAGGTGCCTTTGCACCTCCTCCTTGGCCTGAACCCACTGGTGCAACCTCTCAGAAGACCATCACGGTTCACGTGTTGGTCACAGGCCTTCACTTCCAGTGGCTGTCAGTGGATACTCCCCATCTTTCCCTGAAGCCACAACCGAAGTTGCAGTCTTGACAACCATACCTCTGGTCACCCCTTTAAAATGGTCAACAAAACTGAAGCGAATCACTTCACTTGCTTTGCCACCCCATCCAACCCCCCTTCTCAGACCAAAGCACATGACTTAAAACAGCGCAGGAGTTTATGGACTTAATGAAATGTAGAGAACTGTCTCATTGTTCACCTCTGGGACATCTATATCTAAAAGGAGCAGGGAAACTAGCTTTCCAGAAGAGGAAGATTCCCTTAGCTCAGAAGATGAGGAGGAATTGTCTTACTCTGGCCTCTTAACACCTCACGTTACCCTGACTCAGACGACACACACTCTTCTGCCTCCCCACAGAGGACCTTTACTTCAGGGATACTGTATTTTGGTTTTGTTTACCATGAAAATCCAACTAGACAGAAGTCACATTTTCAGCGGAAGACCAGGGAGAAGTACTTTGTTATAGAATGTATAGAAGGCAGTATACAAGATTTTCATTAATGCAAATACATGCATAGACTACTACTACTAATAAAACAATTAAAAATAATGTATATAGAATAGTAAATGAACATAGGTATTCACAATTGCAGCTGAAAGCCTTCGAGGGGTAGCATCTAGAGAAGGAAGGCCTCTGAGGTCCAGAGCACATGTATTTCGGGCAAGCAGTAGAAGAGACAGCAGATCAAGCACAATCCTTCAAATTGGTCCCTCAAAAGCCTTCTCAAGACGCTGGTAGACTCATCAGGTGATCAGAAAGCACAGTTTGTGTTCAGTTGCATCCGAGGAAGTGACTTAAACGAAAACGCAGTGGAGAGTTCTGGCGTTTATGTACTTTGGATTTTGCTGTGTTCCTGGTTGTAGTGTTGGCGTGGTTCTGTGGACTATTAAAAACAGTGAAAAAGAAGAACTTGGTGCCTTATTTCCTCCACAAGTAACTTGGTTTGGAATAGTAAATGAACATACATAGACTTGTAATGATAGTTATGAAACCATGATATTTAAATGAAACATTGCATAGAATGATGTAAGCAGTTCACCCAGATCCAATCCTTCTGCAGGGTACTACTAAGTTTACCTTCATCCAGACCACTGGTTATTTCTCCATTACACATTGTACTGGATGATGTAGCTCTACACACTGACTCTCTACCCCTTTTTCTGCAAGAAAACCAGGCAGGTTTTAGAGTGCTTGAATCTCACAAGCACCTTTAAAAATTTGAATGCTGATCCTCCTATTTTGTCCACTGTCAGTTCATATGCAAAAGTACATTGATTCTATTCAAGATAAATAGCTAAGGTAGATTCTGTTGTGGATAGAACCTTATCTGTGGAAATCCAGGAGATGGCCAGAGAAGCTTTACAAGTCTAAAGACTCTCTCTAAAATGTGGCTATGATGCCCTAGATGTTTCTTGCAGAGCAGCTTCTCCAGGTTCTGGCATCCACAAACAGGCATAGCTCGGGACCCAGACTTTGTCCAGTCAGACTGAACAACTGAGACTGTTTTACCCCAACCTTCCTTATTTCTTCCCGTTACTTCAAAACCTCTAGCAGGAAGAATCTCCTTCCCAAACCAGTAAAAATCCATCAGCAGAGACCAATGGGTCTTCAGCCTCATAGAGAAGAGATGCTAAGTCCAGTTCAGAGAAATACCACCCTTCTGTGGCATTCCAAAACTACCAAAAGAACAAGAATGTCTTTTACCACTTATACTTGGAGCGAGTTCAGCAAAGATCGGTCCAGCCTGCCCTGCAGAACAAGAAAGAAAGGCCTTCTACTCAGGAATTTTTCTAGTTCCAAGAAAAGAGAGCAGTTGGAGACCCATATTGTAACCTCTCAAAGCTAAACAATTTCTTCAGCATCACAAAATTCAAAATGCTTACATGGCAGATATTATGCCCAGGATACCTTAATGGTCATCCTAGACCTAAAGGATGTTTATCTCCATGTCCTCATAGCAGACTGTCACAAAGTATCTTGCAGTTTATAGCAGCAAGCCCCTACTTCGTTCTGAGCTTTACCATTTAGGCTGTCTACTGCACCCAGAGTTTTAACAGAATGCCTAGCTCCTCTGGCAGAACATTGCAGAGCTCTGCAATTTCATATTTACTCCTACTTAATTTGTCTCATTCAGGAAAGATCCAGTTCTGACAGCCTGGACACTTTACTGATCACTGTGGATTGTTTCCAGAAGGTAGGTCTCACTTAAAATTTTAAAAATCTCAAGCAAGGATCCTCTGCCTCTGAGCCTTCATAAACTCGATTTGACAAAGTCTTCCTTCCCCAAGACTATATTGATGTTCTTCTTGTTTCACTGTTGCAGTCATTACATTTGGGTTATCTGCCTGCAGGTAGCCCTCAGTCTGCCTGAAAATCAGTCTTGGATTCCTCCGTCGGATGCTCTCTCTTCCATGACGTCAGGTAGTCTGGGGAGTAAAACATGCAGCCGACGCCATTACATCAGTCTTTCTTGCCATGCGGTGCCTGAAGCAGAAGCAGTTCGCAAGTGCCAGTCGGCCGATTCTTGAAATTTTCGTTTTCGAGTTTCAGAACTGAATTCGTCAAAAAAGCTAAGTACCCCGTTGGGGATCCTTTTTGTTGCTCTTAACCGATATCAGTAAAAGTTAACAATTGTCTTACCTGTGGAAAGCAAATACCTCATAAAGATTTTCATTCATACTGCATTCCTTCCTTAGGCCCAGACCACGACATCCCTCGCTGTCAGTTTTGTGCCTTATTCAACCCAGGAACTATTAGTCGTCGGTCTATTTTTGCAGCAAATTATTTTGGTACTCTGTAAAGTATCCAGAAATAGCTTCGGTAAGCCATCCGACTGGCCGAAGACCTTGTTACTTTAATTAGGGGAAGCCAGCCTTCCCCCTCTGAGACCTAGAACTGATTTTCCTTCTGATTCTTCTGATCAGGATTCTGAAATTTCTGATGTTAGTGTTTCACTGTTGCAGTCATTACATTTGGGTAATCTGCTGGTAGGTTGTCCTCAGTCGGCCTGAATAACAAAGTCTTGGGTCTTGCATATGTTGCTGTCTCTTCTTCCATGACGTCAATTCGTCAGGGGTATAAAACATGCAGCCGACGCCATTTTAATGAGTCTTTCTTGCTGCGCGGTGCCCGAAGCAGAAGCAGTTCGCAAGTGCCAGTCTGCCGACTCCTGAAATTTTCGTTTTCGAGTTTCAGAACCGAAGTCTTCAACCTAAAGCCAAGTACCCCATTGGGGAAACTTTTTCTTGTCCTTAACGATGTCAGTGAAAGTCAATAATTGTATTTTTTGTGGGAAGCAAATACCTCATAAGGATTTTCATTTGTGCTGTATTCCTTGCCTAGGCCCTGACCACAATGTGCCTTACTGTCAGTTTTGTGCTAAATTTAATCAACGCACCATTAAGCGTCTATATAATTTTGCTTCTCATTATTTTGGCTCAAGATTTAACTATCCAGAAATGTCGTCTGTTAGCAATCAGACTACCGGAATTCATAAAAACCGCAAAGAAAGACAGACCGAGGTCCAAAACCAACGAGGAAGTTCTAAGCCAGTCGCCGGTTCGCCCGTACTCTGAGGCGCTTTCGCAGCCCCTGATGCCCGCTACTTTTGATTCGCAGGCCTCTACCGAAACCCATTCAGAGTCTAGTATACAGTGAGATACCTCAAGTATTGGACCAGCAGATGTCTCTCCCTTAGATGGGTCCGGAGCCGCTGAGCAGGTACCGGCTTCTGAGGGTGTTTTCAGACCTAAAGATTTGTACATTAAACAGACGCCATCATCAAAAACAAGGCCAAAATCAACTTAGATGTCCAAAAAACTGACGCATGGGCCACATGTTCAGGTCCCTATGCCTAAAAAACAAATGATCAAAATGGCTGAGGATTTAATTACCCTGGTCAGGGGTTCCCAACCCCCTCCTGCTAAGAGGCCTAGGCAAGGCACTGATTATGAATCTTCAGATCAAGTTTCCATTTCTTCTGATTCCTCTTCTGATCAGGAATTTTCTATCCCACCTTATGAAGATTCTGATGCAGAAGAATCCATTCCTTCTGCTTCTCCTCCTGAGGACTTTTCTTTTGGAGAAACTTTCATACCTTAAGGGAACATTTTTCATTGAGAGAGTCAGGATTTTTCAGAATCCAAAAAGAGGCATAGAGATTTTCTTCCTCCTCAGCATAGGCCTTTGGCTATACCTCCTATTTTAGACATTGACTATGTTGTTTTTTCAGAATCCAGCATGGCTGCTGACTCTCTGCCTCCGGCTCCTAGTAAGCCAGACAGGTATTATAGGGTTCCTGACTCCCATAAGTTTCTTATTAAAAATCCTACTGCTGATCCTGAAACAATTTCTCATGGTCCCAAGGGTGGTAAGGCTTCTACTGCTAAAATTCCTACCCCTTCTGACAGACTTCAGGGCGCTGGTTAGATGGGGTAAGAAGGTTTACACGTCTGCTTTAAACTGTCAAGTTTCATATGCTTAAATATCAGCAGCATGTCATGGGCTTACTGAAACAGAAAATGATGTTGATTTCTGACTGTGTGGAAATAGTTACAGGATTTATTGCATTCAGCTGAACAAGTAGGAAAGCATACTTTGCAATGTGGTTTTGATTCCTTGGAGGCCTCTTGCAGGACCGCCGTAACTGGATATGTGATAAGGAGGCGTGCTTGGCTCAAGGAGCAAAATCTGCCTGATCATGTTAAAGCAAAATTGTTAGATGCTCCTTTACAACAGGACAATCTATTTGGTAATAAGGCAGAAGAAGTTTTGAAAAAGATGGAAGACGAAGCTAAATCTATACAAACTGTAAAAGATTTCGTACAAGTGCAGCCACCCAGGTTCAGTAGGCACTGATCTACTTAGAATTGGTCCTTTCCAGTACACAACAGAGCTGCTCAGGCTAAACCCAGGCACCCCAAAGGCTCCAGGTTTCAGTCACAAGGAACTTACAGAACAAAACAATGGGGCACCTCCACCTCCAAATCTGGAAGTAGTAAGCCCCCTCCCTATGGCGAACAGTCTGAACGACTTTCCTCTGCCATTTCCAAGCACTGATCTTTTGGCAGCCCCCTTGGGAGGAAAACTAGCACTTCATGCACAAAAATGGCATCTAATTACCCAGGACAAGTGGGTTTTAAATGTAGTATCCCAGGGATACAGATTTCATTTCCACATGTTGCCAATTCCAAACGGAAGGCCAGATCTGCCACCAAATCAGTGGGCAGAGGCCAAGAGACAAGTTATGTCCCTCATGGATATGGGGGCTATTCAGCCAGTACCAGAAAAGGAAAAAGGACAAGGTTTTTATTAAAGACTTTTCCTGGTACCCTGGAAGGACAAATCATGGCATCCAATTCTGGACTTATATATTCTAAATACTTTCTTGGACATTCCAAAATTCAAGATGCTGACTCTACAACAGTTACTGCCTATGATGGCCAAGGATGCCTGGTTGGTAACTCTAGACTTAAGAGGCTTACCTGCATATCCCAATCAGGGAATCATCTTGCAGAAGATACCTCCGCTTCAAAGCAGGCTATTTGTATTACCAGTTCTCTGCACTGCCCTTTGGCTTATCTTCTGCACGCAGGATCTTCACAAAATGCCTGGCACCAATAATTGCATTCTGCAGACAAAGAAATATTCAAATTTATCCTTATCTGGACAACTGTCTAATTCAGGCAGAAAACAAGGACACTCTTCTACAACATCTGGCGTTTGTAAAAAGGTTTCTAACTTGCCTAGGGGGTACACCATCAACGAAAAGAAATCACAACTGGTACCCCCTCAAATAATTACATTCCTGGGTGCAAGCTTGAATACAACTGCCCAGATGGCTTACCTCACACCAGACAATCAGTCAATTAATGACATACTTCAAACAAGTGGCCATAAAAACCCAGCTATCTGCAAGACAAATTCTGCGGGCCTTGGGGTTCATGGCTTCCTGCATTCTACTAATTCCATGTGCAAGACTGCATATGAGGAAATTTCAATGGTACCTAAAAAGCTTATGGAGTCAACATTGTCACAGCCTGGAAACAGTGATTCCTATCATTTCTTGCCTGCAACAGGAGTTCCTGTGGTGGGCAAAGGGCGTCTCCAAGGTTTTACTAAAAGTCAGACAGGAAAAACTGAAAATGATTTTGATTCCTCCAGACTGGCCTCGCCAACACTGGTACCCCCTCCTACGCAGTATGTCACATCTTCCTCCGTGGCACCTGCCTCAGACACCTTATCTACGTTCTCAGCAGAATTATCAAATTCTGCACACTCTGCTCCAAACTCTGAATCTTGCAGCATGGCTAATCAACTATTCACCAGTCACATCTCTCAATAAACCTGTGATGGATGTCATTTTGGAGGCTAGAAGGCCTAGTACTAGAAAATCTTATGCTAGTAAATGGAAAAGATTCTGTGTCTGGAACCAAGCACAAGGAAACACAGCAATGCCCAATATTCCTCAGATCCTGCAATATTTAACTGAGATGCTGCATAAGGTCCTATCTTTTTTTTCCATAAAGATCCATGCCACTGCCATTTCAGCTCATTACAACACAGAACCCTCCTCTCTTTTCTCATCCCCTGCTAAAGCAGTACCTTAGAGGGGCCAAAAATTGAGACCTCCCAGGAGAGCACCAACTCCTGCATGGGACTTCAGTTTTGTGCTGGACCTTTTGAACCAGCTGCTACTGCAGACATAAAATTTCTCTCTTGGAAGACTGCTTTTCTTTTAGCAGTCACTTCAGCTAGAACGTTTTCAGAACTAAGGCTCTCATGGCAGTGGAGCCTTTCATTATCTTTTATCAGGACAGGGTGGCCTTCAGGACCAATCCATCCTTTATGCCTAAGGTGGTATCCTATGTGGCTCTTAATCAGACCATTCATCTGACAACTTTTTTTCCCAAATCCAGATAACAAGGGGATGGATTCAGCATTCATTGGATGTACGCACACAGCTAAGATTCTACTTAAACGGGACAAAATCTCTAAGAAAATCTGAGCAATTACTGGTGGCATTTGCTGCAGAGGGAAAGGCTATTTCAGAGCAGACTATTTCAAAGTGGATAAGCCATTGTATTCATTTTTGCTACATGCACCATGGTAAACCTGTCCCCAAGTTGATCAGATCCCATTCCACCAGGCTGCATCTACTTCTGTAGCTTTCCTCAGAGGGGTTCCTACCAGAGACATTCTAGAAGCTGCTACCTGGAGCTCAGTTCATATGTTCACCAAACATTACCATTTACCTCTTTTCTAAATCCAGAACAGGCTTTGCCACTGCTGTCCTGCAGGGCCTTATAGCTGCTCCTAATGCTGTAAATTCCATCCTCCCAACCATAGCTTTGGGATTCTATCCAAATGTAATGACTGCAACAGTGAAACACTAAGAACATAGTACAGATGTGTACACTTGCCATAAATTGTAGATGTTCGAGTGAATTCACTGTTGCAGTCCGGGTTACCCACCCGCCAACCCCCTACTTCTCTTTTATTATACCTCTTCTTTTACTGTGCTCAAAAGCCTTTTTGGTGTATTTGCTTTTAGTTAGTTGGAGGTACATATATTTATTTATTTTTTTTTCTGCTCCCCATTTGGGGGACACCTGACATCTGGGGCAAGAAAAACTGATTAAAATGGCATCGGCTGCATGTTTTATACGCCCGACGACCTGATGTCATGGAGGAAGAGATAGCAACTGACGCAGGATCCAAGACTTTGTTATTCAGGCCGACTGAGGGCAACCTGCCAGATTACCCAAATGTAATGACTGCAACAGTGAATACACTCTAACATTTACATTTATGGTAAGCGTACACAACTGTACTTTTCTTCTGATTACCAGGTTTTGTCTTTACCTAGGAGGATTCTGATGCAAAGGATTCTATTCCTTCTGTTCCCCTCCAGAAGATTTTTCTTTTTGTGAAACCTTGCACACTCTTAGGGAGCATTTCTGCTGGGAAAGCCAGGATTACTCTGACTCCAAAAAGAGGCTTAGGGAATTCTTACTCCTCCCTCAACACAGGCCTTTAGCTATCCCACCTGTTCTGGACATTGTAGATGCCTTCTTGGAATCTAGCCTGGCCCCAGACACTTTACCTCCAGCTCCCAGAAAACCTGACGGGCATTACTGAGTACCTGACTCTCACAAGTTCCACTTCAAGAATCCTACTGCGGATCCAGAGACCATTTCCCAAGGACCAAAAGGCATTAAGGCTACTGCTGCCAAAAACCCTACCCCCTTTGATAGAGATTCCAGGGCCTTGGACAGATGGGGTAAGAAGGTATATACTTCTGCTACTTTGGCCATTAGGGCCTTAAATTGCCAGTTTCATATAATGTATCAGCAGCATATTATGGAACTACTTAAACAGAAAATGATGATTCCTGACTGTGTTGACCATAAAGTATTGGAGGATTTAATGCGTTCTCCTGAACAAGTTGGTAAACATACTTTGCAATGTGGTTTTGACTCTCTTTAGAAGCATATTGCAGGGGTGCTGTCACTGGGTCTGTACTTAGAAGGCATGCTTAGCTTAAGGAGCAAAACTTGCCAGATCATGTCAAAGCTAAATTACTGGATACTCCCTTAAACCAAGACCGCCTGTTTGGCAACAAAGCAGAAGTTGTTCTTAAAAAGATGGAGGAAAAAGCTAAATCTATGCAAATTGTTAAAGATTTCCTGCAAGTACAGCCTCCCAGATTTAGTAGGCATTGGCCTTCTAAGAATTGGTCCTTTCCAGTCTCTTCCAGCCCTTCTCAGTCTCAACCCAGGACAAGCAGACCACCTAGGCTACAGTGTCAAGGTACACACAGGCCTAAGCAGTGGGGGGCTCCCACTTCCAGAGCTGGAAGTAGTAAGACACCCCCTATGGAAAAATGTCACAATGACTTAACCTTAACCATTCCAAGCCCTGCTCAACTGCCTGCTCCCTTGGGGGGTAAGCTTGCACTACATGCAAAAACTGGGAACTCCTTACCCAGGGCAAATCAGTGGGCAGATAGCAGGTTCTCTCCCTCCTAAGTATCAGGGCTATTCAACGTGTCCCAGCAGAAGAAAAGAGACAAGGTTTTTTATTCAAGACTTTTCCTGGTACCCAGAGAAGACGGCTCCTGGCATCCTATCCTAGACCTCTCTATTCTAAACACTTTTTTGGTGATCCCAAAATTCAAGATGCTAACACTTCTTCAGCTGCTTCCTGTGCTAGGCAAAGATGCCTGGTTGGCAACCTTAGACATAAAGGAAGCTTACCTGCACATTCCAATAAGGGAATCTTGCAGGAAATAACTACTCTTCAGGGCAGGCTCCATGCACTATCAGATGTTTGTCGTGTTACACTGCTGCAGTCATTACACTTGGGTTATCCTTCCATCAGGCAGTCCCTCAGTCGGCCTGAGTTCCAAAGTCTTGGTCCGGCATCAGTTGCTGTCGCTTCCTCCCTGACGTCAGTGCGACAGGGGTATATAAGATGCAGCAGACACCATTTTCTTCGGTCCTTCTTGCTGCGCGGTGCCCGAAGCAAAAGCAGTTAGCAAGTGCTGGTCGGCCGACTCCGGAGATTTTCATTCAGAATCCAGAACCGAAGTCTTCTACAAAGCTAAGTACCCCTTTGGGGAAACTTTTTCTTGCCTCAGACGGATGTCAGTAAAAGTTAATAACTGCATTTCTTGTGGAAAGCAAATACCTCGAGGATTTCCATTCTTATTGTATCCCATGCCTAGGCCCAGACCACGACGTCACAGGTTGTCGGTTTTGTGCTAGGTTTAACAAGCGCACTATCAAACGTCTGTTTGATTTTGCCCGACATTATTTTGGCAGAAAATTCAATTATACCATGCCGCCGGCACTACCGACAACCGGAATACACAAAAAGCGCAAAGACCAGGACAGGCATCTGAGGCCCAAAGCTGACGACAAAGCCTCTTCTAGGCCAGTCGCTGGTTCTCCGGTATTCAGCGAGGTGCCTTCGCAGCCCCTGATGACTGTTACTTTAGAAACTCAGGCCGCCTCCGACTCCCACGTGGAGATGGCTGGGCCTTAGGACGCACCAGATTTACAGCCTACCGAGACTAACCCTTCAGAGGGATCCGGAGTAGCTGAGCAACCCGTAGCTTCAGATGGGTGTATTCAGACCTACTCTGTTAACCATTAAATCTTCTGCTAAGTCTAAAACTCCTTTAAAAACAAAGAAACAAATTCAACATTCACCAGGGCAGGCCTCCATGCCTAAGAAACAAATGCTCAAAATGGCCGAAGACCTCATCTCCGTGATCAGGGGTCCCATCCCCCTCCTGATAAAAGGCCTAGACAGGATGCAGATTGACTCATCCGACCAGGTATCCATCTCTTCAGATTCATAGTCAGAACAAGGATACTCTTTACCCCCCTATGAGGATTCTGATGCTGAGGAATCCATTCCTTCAGCCTCTCTGCCAGAGGACTACTCCTTTGAGGAAACTTTGCATACCATGAGGGAGCATTTCCATTGGGAGGGCCAGGACTATTCAGAGTCCAAGAAAAGGCTCAGATTTCCTTTTATTACCTCAACACAGACCCCTTGCTATTCCGCCAGTGTTGGATATTGTGGATGATATGTACACTGAATCCATTTTAAATCCTGATTCTTTACCTCCTGCTCCAGTTAAGCCAGACAGATATTACAGAGTCCCTGACTCTCTCAAATTTCTTTATAAAAGCCCTGCTGCTGACCCTGAAACTATTTCTCAGGGCCCCAAAGGGGTAAAGGCCTCCTCAGCAAAGAACCCAGTCCCCTCTGATGGAGATTCCAGAGCATTAGACAGATGGGGGAAGAAAGTATATACATCTGCAACTTTAGCGATGAGGGCCTTAAACTGCCAGTTTCACATGCTAAAATATCAGCAAATTTTTATGTCTCAGTTGAAACAAAAAATGCTTCCAAACTCAGATCCTCCTAATTATAAAGAAATGCAGGATTTATTGCATGCAGCTGAACAAGTGGGAAAACATACCTTGTAATGTGGTTTTGATTCATTAGAGGCCTCCTGTAGAGCAGCAGTTACAGGTTCTGTCATCAGCAGACATGCTTGGTTAAAAGAACAGACGTTACCAGATCATGTTAAAGCAAAATTATTGGATGCACTTTTGCAGCAGGATGTTTTATTTGGAGTTAAGGCAGAAGAGGTATTAAAGAAATTGGAGGATAAGGCAAAATCTATGCAAAACGTGAAGGATTTCTTACAGGTTCAGCCTCCTCGATTTAGTAGAAATTGGCCAACAAAGAATTGGTCCTTTCCAGTTAGACCTCAAAGGGGCAGATGCAGACATCCAAGAGGTAGAGGTCAGTCACAAGGTCCTTACAGGCCTCGACAATGGGGTGCATCAACCCAGAAAGAAGAGGAAGACGGGCCTCAACCTTACAAAAAACAGCCCCAATGACTTCCCACTACAGCTGCCAAACAGTTCTCTCTTGGCAGCCCCCTTTGGAGGAAAACTGGCACTTTTCTGTCAACTGGCATATGATCACCAAAGACATGGGTTCTCAACATTGTATCTCAAGGTTACAGGTTCCACTTTCACACTCTGCCAAGGCTAAAAGGAATGCCATATCTTCCACCAAATCAATGGGCAGAGGCTCAAAGACAAATTACAGCACTCATGGACATGAGAGCTATTCAAAAGGTACCAACACAGGAGCAAGGACAAGGATTTTACTCAAGACTCTTTCTGGTTCCCAGAAAGGACAAAGCCTGGACGCCCATTTTGGATCTTTCTTCTCTAAACACTTACCTGGATGTTCCAAAATTCAAAATGTTGACACTACAGCAGCTTCTTCCCATGCTGGGCAAGAAAGCTTGGCTCGTAACGTTGGACCTCAAGGAGGCATACCTGCATGTCCCTATCAGACAAAACTTCAGAAGATACCTCAGATTCTTAGCTGGTTCAATGCACTACCAATTCTCTGCACTGCCCTTTGGCTTATCTACTGCGCCCAGGGTCTTCACAAAGTGCCTGGCACCAGTAATTGCATTTTGCAGACAGAAAGGAATTCAAATTTATCTGTACTTGGACTGCCCGATTCAAGCAGAGAGCAAGGACATTCTTCTAAAGCATCTGGCATTTGTAAAAAAGTTAAGTTGCCTAGGGTACACAGTAAACGGGACGAAATCAAAACTAGTGCCCTCACAACAGATAATATTCCTGGGTGCCAGCTTGAATACAATGACCCAGATGGCTTATCTCATGCCAGACAAGCAAGGACAACTGACTTCATGTTTTCAATTGATGGCAACAAAGTCCCAACTCCCTGCAAGAAAAATTCTGCAGGCCTTGGGTTACATGGCATCTTGCATACTACTAATTCCATATGCCAGACTGCATATGAGGAAACTACAATGGTACCTAAAGAGCGTCTGGTCTCAACACTGTCAAAATTTGGAAACTAATACCACTAATTCCTTGCCTTCAACAGGAGTTTCGATGGTGGGCTCAAGCATGTCACCTCAACAAGGGACAGCCTTTCAGTCAACCCACAGCCAGGCAAACACTGACAATAGATGCATCGGATTACGCCTGGGGAGCGCACATGGCAGGAAAATGTATTCAGGGCAAGTGGCCCGCAGAACAAAGTTTTATCTTCACATCAATCAAAAAGAGATGCTAGCTGTACAAAATGCCCTTATAGCTTTCAAGGACCTTTTGCATCCAGGAGAACTACTATTAAAGACAGACAACACCACAGTTATGTGGTACATAAGCAAGGGGGGCACTCATTCTTATCCCCTCTGCAGACGAGCAATGACCTTTTGGAACACGGCTATAACCTATCAATTTCATCTGCAAGCACAATTCCTGCCAGGAGAGAAAAACACGCTGGCAGAGTACTTGAGCAGAAACATCATGGATCCGCACGAGTGGAAATTACATCCACAAATACTCAGAATGATAACACAAAAATGGTGGAGCCGGGACATAGATCTGTTTGCATCCCCAATGAACTGCCAGCTACAGAAATTCTGCACAAGGACTTACCCACAAGCATGGAAAGTGGATGCCCTCTCATTCAGCTGGAAAAACCTACAAGTATATGCTTTCCCACCACTACCTCTCCTTCCAAAGGTACTCATAAAAGCCAGGCAAGAAAACACAAAGATGATCCTGATTGCCCCAGACTGGCCACGCCAGCACTGGTACCCAATCTTAAAGAACTTAGCACAAGGTCCACCCTGGATTTTGCCTCAAATCCCACATCTACTGACTCAGCACAACAATCAGATGCTTCACAGCCAGCTAAAGACTTTAAACCTGGCTGCATGGCAGATTCCTTAGTCAAGCAAGCAGTGCCTCTCTCCAAAGCTGTTATGGATGTCATTCTGGAGGCCAGAAGGCCTAGCACCAGGAAAGCCTATTCGGATAAATGGAAGAGATTCTGTGCCTGGAACCAGGCTCACAGCCTTGACCCTCTTGTCCCAAATATTCCTCAGATACTACAATATTTAACTGAGATTCTGGACAAAGGCCTCTCCTTTTCATCTATCAAGATCCAGGCCTCTGCCATCTCTGCTCATTACATGAACCCACCTATTTTGTCTAATCCTCTGCTAAAACCGTACCTCAGATGGTCTAAAAACAAAGGACCGCCCCGTAGAGCACCAACTCCAACTTGGGACCTCAACTTCTTGTTGGAAAAATTAACTACCTCCTTTTGAGTCAGCTAACTCAGCAGATTTAAAATATGTCTCTTGGAAAACTGCTCTGCTCCTGGCAGTAACCTCAGCACGAAGAGTTTCAGAATTACAGGCACTAATGGCAGTGGAACCTTTCATCATTTTTCACCAAGACAGGGTGTCTTTAAGAACAAACCCTACTTTTATGCCAAAGGTGGTATCAAGTGTGGCTCTAAACCAAACTATTCACTTGCCAACTTTTTATCCAAACCCTCAGAATAAAGGGGAGAGACTTCTGCATTCTTTGGACATACACAGGCAGTTACGCTTCTACTTGGACAAAACCAAAGCTCTCAGGAAAACTGAGCAATTTTTGTAGCATATGCTGCAGGAGCACAGAGAAAAGCCATTTCAAAACAGACCATTTCAAAATGGATAGGACACTGTATACGTTTCTGCTATACACGCCATGGGAAACCTGTACCTAACAGCATTAGGTCTCATTCTACCAGGGCAACAGCCACTTCATCTGCCTTCCTCAGAGGAGTACCTACCAATGACATTTTGGAAGCAGCAACTTGGAGTTCTGTACATACCTTTACCAAGCATTACCATCTGCCTCTTTACTCTAAATCCAGAGCTGGCTTTGCCACTGCTGTGCTGCAGGGCCTTAGAGCCACCCCTAAATGTCCTTCAAGGATGCATCTGCAGTCCTAACATATGGGTTGTCCTGCCTCAGGCAGCCCTTCGGTCGGCCAGATTCCAAAGTCTGGGTCTGGCCTCGGCTGATGTCGCACTTCACCCGACGTCATAGCTGCTGTGTATTGGGTATAAAGGCATCAGCCGACGCCATTTTCCTCCGTCTTTCTTGCTGCGGTGCCCCGGCAGAAGCTGTTCGCAAGTGCCGGTCGGTCAGATCCAGAGATTTCTACTACCGAAGACTTCTAAAAAGCTAAGTACCCCGTTGGGGACTCTTTCTTGCCTCAGCCGATGTCAGACAAAGTAAATAATTGTTTAACTTGTGGGAAACAAATACCTCATAAGGATTTCCACTCTTACTGCCTTCCTTGTTTGGGCCCAGACCATGACGTATCAGCTTGTGTAGCCTGTGCTTCCTTCAACCGACTGACGCTTAGACGTCGGTCGGAGTTTGCAGAGGAGTTTTTTGGTCCCGCTTTTGCATACAAAATGCCGTCGGAGACTCCGACTACACAATTAGCTAAAAAACGAAAGCAGGCCTCCGATAGCAGAGGCTTCACAAAGCACAGTTGAATCGGCTACTGAAATTGCTCCTACAGAACCTAGCACCCAGGATTTGTCAGATACTATTCCTTTAGACATATCCACCCCTGCACGTGGGGCTGCTAGACCACCTGTATCTATGTCTATCAAGGCTTTTTCCAGGGCTAAAGCAGCTAAATCTTCTAAGGCCTTACCTGCTAAAACCCCCTCACACAGGCGTACCTCTAGTTCCCAAATGCTCAGCCTGGCTGAGGATCTCATTTCTTTGATCAGGGGATCCCAACCTCACCCAGACAGGGCCTCTCATCCCCCTCCAGATAAGAGGGCTAGGACTGAACCCCCGGAACCTGTTTCTTCAGACTATTCCTCGGATGACTCTGATATCTCAGACCCTCCGGAAGGCCCATACTCTCCTTATGAGGATTCCGATGCAGAAGACTCCATTCCTTCTGCCTTTCCTCCTGAAGAATTTTCTTTTGGGGAAACCTTGCATGCTATGAGGGAACTCTTCCAATGGCAGGGCCAAGATTTTTCAGATTCAAGGAAAAGGCTAAGGACTTTCTTACACTTACCACAGCATAGGCCTTTAGCCATTCCTCCAGTGCTTACAGTTGTTGATGATGCATACAATGATGCCTGTACTGCCCCTGATTCTCTTCCTCCGGCCCCTGCCAAGCCCGACAGATACTACAGGATCCCGGACACACACTATCATTTGTATAAGGCTCCTGTTGCAGATCCTGAAACCATTTCACAGGGCCCTAAAGCAGTGGCAGCTGCTTCTGCCAAAAACCCTCTTCCCTCTGAAAGGGAATCTAGAGCCTTAGAGAGATGGGGTAAAAAGGTTTATACTTCTGCTACTCTTTCGGCCAGGGCCTTAAACTGTCAATTTCACAGGATACAGTACCAGGAATTTTTTAGACCAGCTAAATAAAAAACTGTCCTCTCCTGAACCTATAGACCGCAAGTCACTTCAGGATTTGGTACATAACTCTCAGCAGGTCAGTAACCATTTCTTAAAATGTGGCTATGATGCACTGGAGGCTTCCTTTAGATCAGCTATGACTGGAACAGTGATTCGAAGGCATGCCTGGTTAAAAGAACAATCCTTACCAGACCGTGTTAAGTCAAAACTCCTAGATGCTCCTATGGAGAAACAAAGTTTGTTTGGCTCCCCTGCACAGGAGGTCCTAAAGAAGGTGGAGGAAAAAGCAAAATCTGTCCAAACAGTCGAGGATTTCTTACAGGTCCAACCTCCGAGGTTTAGCAGAAATTGGCCTTCGAAGAATTGGTCCTTTCCAGACACCTCCAGAACACAGAGAGGCAGAAATAGACGCCCAAGAGGCAGAGGTCAATCCAGGGGGACCTACAGGGGACGTCAGTGGCAACCTACCAACCAGAGAAGTACTGCCACAGATTCAACTACAACTACTTCCACAGGTCAGACACAATGACTTGGCTCTGATTCCGCCTACCAGGGAACAACTGGAAGCACCCTTGGGTGGAAAACTAGCTTTATTTTCCCACAACTGGCATTACATTACAGGAGACAAATGGACTTTACAAACAATAGACAAGGACTACAGGTTTCACTTCCACACTCTACCAAAAAAGAGGAATGCCAAACCTACCACCAAAAACAGGCGCTCTAAGGCAAATCAACAACTTACTAAGGATGAGAGCTATAGAAAAGGTACCCTATGGAACAAGGCCAAGGATTTTACTCCAGGCTTTTCCTTGTACCAAGAAAAGAAAATCAATGGAGACCTATTCTCGACTTGTCCGCTCTGAACACATACCTCATTGTTCCAAAATTCAAAATGCTGACTCTCCAGCAACTTCTTCCCATGCTGGGCAAGGAGTCTTGGCTGGTGACTCTAGATCTCAAGGAGGCATACCTGCACGTCCCTATACGACCAGATTGCAGAAGACACCTCAGATTTCTTGCAGGATCAGAGCATTATCAATTCTCAGCATTGCCCTTTGGCTTATCTACTGCGCCCAGAGTATTCACGAAATGCCTGGCATCAGTAATTGCTCATTGCAGGCTTCAGGGAATTCAAATTTACCCATACCTGATCGACTGCCTAATACAAGCGGACAACAAGGAAAAATTAACAAAAGATTTGGAAAAGGTCATACAACTGTTACAAGCCTTGGGATACACAGTCAACATACAAAAATCAAGACTAGTACCATCCCAAAGGATAACATTCTTGGGGGCAGAACTGGATACATCAACTCAGATGGCTTTTCTCACAGAAGAAAAACAAAAGCAACTACCAGTGTATTTCATGGCATTAACAACACAAACTCAGCTTACTGCAAGGAAAGTCCTGCAAGCCCTGGGTTACATGGCATCCTGCATAATATTGATTCCGCATGCCAGGCTGCATATGAGAAAGTTGCAATGGTACCTAAGGAACGTATGGTCTCAATACAAGCACAGTCTAGAAGCCCAGATTCCAATAATTCCATGCCTGAAGCAAGAATTCCAGTGGTGGGCTCAGGCCTGTCAGTTGAACAGAGGACTGCCTTTCCTCAAACCTCATCCAATTCAGACCATCACCACGGACGCCTCAGACCTAGGCTGGGGGGCACACATGGTGGACAAGTGTATACAAGGCCTATGGACTCAAGACCAGCTGAATCTACACACAAATCTAAAGGAGATGCTGGCAGTGAAACTTGCAATCCTGGCATTCCGACCATTCCTTCAAGAAGGTCACCTGCTGATAAGGACGGACAATACCACAGTCATGTGGTACATCAACAAACAGGGAGGTACACACTCATATGCTCTATGCCGGATGGCAATGGACCTGTGGACTGTGGCCCTGAACCTCCACATTCAACTTCAGGCCAGATTTGTACCAGGAAAAGAAAATTCACTAGCAGACACCTTAAGCAGAACTACCACGGATGCTCACGAATGGATGCTGCATCCAGACATCTTCAAATCCATAACAAAGAAATGGGGACTACCAGAGATGGACCTGTTCGCCTCCCCACACAACCACCAATTGAAGAAATTCTGCACAAGAGCATACCACCCACTTGCTTGGAGGGTGGACTCCCTTTCCTTCAGCTGGAAAAACCTGACAGCATATGCATTCCCACCTCTTCCCTTGATGTACAAAGTCCTACTGAAGATCAAAGAGGATCAGCCAAGGGTAATCCTGATAGCTCCAGACTGGCCGAGGCAACATTGGTACCCACTACTGAGAAGCATGTCTCGGACACACGCATGGCCTCTACCTCTATGTCCCTTACTTCTAACGCAGAACAACTACAAGATCCTACATCCAAACTTGAAAACACTGCAGCTAGCGGCTTGGAATATTGCATAAGACAAAATACCTCAGATTTATCTCAGAGGGTTAAGGACATTATCCTGGAGGCTCGCAGACCCTCCACAAGGAAAACTTATTCAGCCAAATGGAAAAGATACCTCATTTGGAGTGCAGCAAAGGGAGAAAATGTCTCATTGGCAAACATAGCACACATCCTGGAATACTTAGCAGAACTGTTCCACAATGGCCTGTCATACTCCTCCATTAAGATTCATGCATCAGCAATCTCAGCAGAATACAACATGGATCCTCCTGTCTTCTCTCATCCTCTACTCAGACAGTTCTTGAGAGGAATCAAAAACGTAAAGCCTCCAAGGAAACCACCTTTACCTACATGGGATCTCAACTTTGTGCTGGAAAAGTTAACACTTCCCCCTTTTGAACCAGCAGCAATGGCAGATTTACAGTTTTTGTCTTGGAAAACTGCTTTCCTGCTAGCAATAACTTCAGCAAGAAGGGTATCTGAATTACAGGCATTAATGGCAGTACAGCCCTTCCTTATCTTCCACCAGGATAGTGTGTCTCTGAGAACCAATCCTACCTTTATGCCAAAAGTGGTCTCCAGAGTATCATTGAACCAAGCCATTCATTTACCTACATTCTTCCCCAACCCACAGAACAGGGGGTAAAGACTGCTACATACCTTGGATGTGCACAGACAATTACGCTACTATCTGGACAGAACTAAGACCAACAGAAAAACTGACCAACTTCTGGTAGCATATGCAACAGGAATGCAAGGAAAAGCAATTTCAAAACAGACCATCTCAAAATGGATAGGAAATTGCATCCGATTTTGCTACTCTTTTCATGGAAAGACGACAACTGAAAATATCAGACCTCATTCCACAAGAGCTACAGCCACCACTACAGCTTTCCTACGAGGAGTGGCTACCAAAGACATTTTAGAAGCTGCTACTTGGAGCTCCGTGCATACATTTGCCAAGCATTATAACCTTCCTTTATACTCCAGATCCCGAGCAGGTTTTGCCACTGCTGTGTTGCAAGGGATCTTGACTACACCATCTTTATCTTAGTGCCTCCTCCCCCAGTTTGGCTATGGTATTCTACCCATATGTTAGGACTGCAGATGCATCCTTGAAGGACATAGTACAGTTTTGTACCTACCATAAATGTAGATGTCCGATAGGTATGCATCTGCAGTCAGGATTACCCACCCTCCTTCCCCTCTGTGGTATTCCTAGGGTATCTATCCCTCTTCTAGCTAGCTGGGGGAAATTATTATGGTGTATTTGTTTGTATATATGTATATATATATATATTTTTATATTGTTTGCTCTCTTCTGTTTGGAATTATTGCATTTATCCAAATTTAGCCTTCCTAGAGGGCACCTGGCATCTGGGGCAAGAAACACTGAGGAAAATGGCGTCGGCTGATGCCTTTATACCCAATACACAGCAGCTATGACGTCGGGTGAAGTGCGACATCAGCCGAGGCCAGACCCAGACTTTGGAATCCGGCCGACCGAAGGGCTGCCTGAGGCAGGACAACCCATATGTTAGGACTGCAGATGCATACCTATCGGACATCTACATTTATGGTAGGTACAAAACTGTACTTTCCTTATAGAACCAGCCACCCTACCTCAGCTTTGGGATTCTACCCAAGTGTAATGACTGCAGCAGTGTAACACGATGAACATAGTACAGTTTTGTACCTACCATAAATGTAGATGTTCGAGTGTATACACTGTTGCAGTCCAGGATGTTCATCGTGTTACCCTGCTGCAGTCCTCACACTTGGGTTATCCTGTCATCAGGTGGTCCCGCAGTCGGCCTGAATTCCAAAGTCTTGGTCCGGCGTTGGTTGCTGTCGCTTCTTCCCTGACGTCAGTGCACCAGGGGTATACAAGAGGCATCTGACGCCATTTTCTTAGTCTTTTTTGCCGCGCGGTGCCCGAAGCAGAAGCAGTTTGCAAGTGCCTGTTGGCCGACACCTGAGATTTTCGAATCGAATTTCAGTCCGAAGTCTTCAAAGCCAAGTACCCTGTTGGGGAACCTTTTCTTGCCTCAGTCCGATGTCAGAAAAATTAATTGCATTTCTTGTGGGAAGCAAATACCTCATAAGGACTTTCATTTGTATTGTATACCTTGCCTAGGCCCAGACCACGACGTCACTGGTTGTCGGTTTTGTGCTAGGTTCAATAAGCGACCTATAAAGCAATGCTTTGATTTCGCACGACCCTACTTTGGTAGGAAATGTAATTACTCTATGCCGTCAGAGCAACCGACTACTGGCATGCATAAAAAATGCAAAGATAAAGACAGGCAGCCTAGATCCAAGCCAGACTCAGAGGCCTCGGCTGGGCTGGTCGCCGGTTCTCCGATTTTCAGTGAGGCGCCTACGCAGACCCTGACTACCGCAGAATTGGAACCCGAGACCGCTTCGGGTTCTAGGCCGACGCAGCCATTTTCTTTGGGCCGTACCAACAACATTGCAGAAGGAGAAGCCGGTGCTGCGGAAACACCTTCAGTTACAGAAGGTGTCTTCAGACTACTCTCACCATAAAATCTTATGCTAAGCTTAAGACTCCTCTAAAACCAAAAAAGACTGCACATCAGTCTCCAGTTCAAGGCCCCTTGCCTAAGAAACAGATGCTTAAAATGGCTGAAGATTTGATTTCTTTAATCAGGGGTTCCCAGCCTCCCCCAGACAAAAGGCCTAGACAAGAGGAGGATTATGCCTCCTCTGATCAAGTGTCTATTTCCTCGGGCTCCTCTGAGGAACAGGATTACTCCTTTCCCCCTTATGAAAGATTCTGATGCTGAAGATTCCATTCCCTCAGCTTCTCCCCCTGAAGACTATTCTTTTGGGGAAACCTTGCATACCATGAGGGAACATTTCTACTGGGAAGGTCAGGACTACTCAGACTCAAAGAAAAGGCTCCAAGAGTTTCTTTTACTCCCCCAGCACAGACAACTTGCTATCCCTCATTGTGGATGATGTTTACTTAGAATCTAGTCTAAATCCAGATTCTCTGTCTCCTGCTCCAGCCAAACCAGATAGAGTGCCTGACTCTCACAAATTCCTTTACAAAAGCCCTGTTGCTGACCCAGAGACTATCTCCCAGGGTCCCAAAGGGGCTAAGGCTTCTATGGCTAAAAATCCTGTACCCTCTGAAAGGGACTCCAGAGCACTAGATAGGTGGGGGAAGAAGGTTTACACCTCAGCTACTCTAGCTATGAGAGCACTAAATTGTCAATTTCACATGCTGAAATACCAGCAATTCCTAATGTCTCAAAACAAAAGATGAGCATGCACCCTCAACAGTCTGAATTCAAAGAAATGCAGGATCTGTTGCATGCAGCTGAACAGGTGGGCAAACATACTTTACAATGTGGATTTGATTCCTTGGAAGCTTCCTGTAGAGCAGCTGTTACTGGGTCTGTTATACATAGACATGCTTGGTTAAAGGAACAAACTCTGCCTGATCATGTTAAAGCAAAGTTGCTAGATGCACCCTTATAGCAGGATGTTTTATTTGGGGTTAAAGCAGAAGAGGTTTTAAAGAAAATGGAGGATAAGGCAAAATCTATGCAGACGGTCAAAGATTTCTTACAGGTACAACCCCCACGCTTCAGCAGAAATTGGCAAGCAAAAAATTGGTCTTTTCCAGCTTCTGACAGACCACAGAGGGCTAAATACAGACGCCCAAGGGGCAGAGGACAAGCACAGATCCCTTACAAACCTTGCCAATAGGGCACTGCAACACAGAAGGGAGGAGAAGACAGGTCCTAAACTACTAGAAGACAAACACAATGACTTAAACCTCAAGCTGCCAAGCAAAAATCTCTTGGCAGCTCCCTTGGGAGGAAAATTAGCATTTTTTATAGACAACTGGTGCATCGTCACAAAGGACAAATGGCTCCTAGACATTATCTCACAAGGATACAGATCCCATTTCCACACCTTGCCAAGGATAAAAGGAATGCCAAACTTGCCACAAAATCAATGGGCAGAGGCACAAAAACAAATTACAGCTCTCATGGACATGAGAGCCATTCAACTGGTACCTACACAGGAACAAGGCCAAGGATTTTACTCGAGGCTCTTTCTAGTCCCCAGAAAGGACAATGCTTGGAGACCCATTCTGGACCTTTCAATTCTAAACACCTTCTTGCAAGTACCAAAATTCAAGATGCTAACACTACAGCAGCTTCTTCCCATGTTGGGCAAGAAAGCTTGGCTAGTAACGTTGGACCTCAAGGAGGCATACCTGCATGTCCCTATCAGACAAAATTGCAGAAGATACCTCCGTTTCATTGCAGGTTCAACCCATTACCAATTCTCTGCACTGCCCTTTGGCTTATCTACTGCACCCAGGGTCTGCACAAAATGCCTGGCACCAGTAATTGCATACTGCAGACAGAGGAATTCAAATATACCCATACCTGGACGACTGCCTCATCTAAGCAGAAAGCAAGGACATTCTCTTACATCTGACTTTTGTAAAACACCTAAGTTGCCTAGGCTACACAGTAAACGAAAAGAAATCAAAACTAGTGCCCTCACAAAATATGACATTCTTGGGTGCCAGCTTGAATACAATGGCCCAGATGGCTTATCTGACTCCAGACAAACAAGTACAACTAACTTAATACTTCAAAATAATGGCAACAAAGACCCAACTCCCTGCAAGAAAAATTCTGCAGGCCTTGGGCTTCATGGCATCTTGTATACTACTAATACCATTTGCAAAACTGCATATGAGGAAATTACAATGGTACCTGAAAAGCGTATGGACTCAACACAGCCACAGCTTGGAAACCATGATACCTGTCATTCCCTGCCTTCAACAGGAGTTTCTATGGTGGTCACAGGCATGTCACCTCAACAAGGGTCAGCTTTTTACCTTACCCCCAGCCAGGCAAACTATGACAACAGATGCATCGGACTATGCCTGGGGGGCACACATGGCAGGACGATGCGTTCAAGGCATATGGACTGCAGATCAAAGGAATCTGCACATCAATCGGAAAGAAATGCTAGCTGTACAGAATGCTCTGACAGTCTTCAGGGACCTCTTACATCCAGGACAGCTTATAATAAGGACAGACAACACCGCAGTAATGTGGTACATAAACAAGGGGGTACACACTCCTACCCTCTGCAGGCAAGCAATGACCTTGTGGAACACAGCACTGGCTTACCAAGTTCAATTACAAGCTCAATTCCTGCCAGGAAAAAGGAACACATTGGCAGACGACCTAAGCAGAAACATCATGGATCCCCACGAGTGGAAACTGGATCCACAAGTATTTACAATGATAACTCAAAAATGGGGGCGCC
The DNA here is from genome assembly GCF_019279795.1 of Protopterus annectens. Classification (NCBI taxonomy): domain Eukaryota; kingdom Metazoa; phylum Chordata; order Ceratodontiformes; family Protopteridae; genus Protopterus; species Protopterus annectens. The sequence continues at coordinate 781,725,308 of NC_056750.1, read as the reverse complement.
CAGACATAGACCTGTTTGCCAACCCCCAAAACCATCAGCTTTCAAAATTTTGCACAAGGACATTTCACCAAGCTTGGAAGGTGGACGCACTCTCATTCAGTTGGAAAATGCTGACAGTATATGCCTTTCCTCCATTGCCCCTTCTCACAAAGGTGCTGCTGAAAGTCAGGATGGAGAGACCTCGAATGATACTCATTGCCCCGGACTGGCCATGCCAACACTGGTACCCACTACTAAGGAACATGGTCCAGGGCCCACCATGGATTCTACCACAAATTCCTCATCTACTCCCCACAGCAAGGCAGTCAGATTCTACACAGCCAGCTCAAAACCTTAAATTTGGCTGCATGGCACATCACCTAAGCAACCAGCCAGCCCCTCTTTCACAAGCTGTTGTGGATGTCATTCTGGAGGCCAGGAGGCCCAGCACCAGGAAAGCCTACTCAGACAAATGGAAAAGACTTTGCGCCTGGAACCAAGCTAAAGGCCAAAATACCCTTCAGCCAGACATGTCTCAGATTCTACAATATTTAACTGAGATGTTACACAAAGGACTTTCTTTTTCATCTATTAAAATCCACGCCTCAGCTATTTCAGCTCACTACACGGATCCTCCCTTATTTTCACATCCACTTATAAGGCAGTATCTCAGAGGGGCAAAAAACATTAGGCCTCCCAGGAGAGTACCAACACCAACTTGGGACCTAAATTTTGTTCTGGAAAAACTTGCGCTGCCACCTTTTGAGCCAGTTTCCTCAGCTGACTTAAAGTTTATATCATGGAAGACTGCCCTGCTGCTAGCAATTACTTCAGCCAGAAGAGTCTCAGAGCTACATTCCTCATTTTTCATAAAGACAGAGTCTCTCTACGAACTAACCCCTCCTTTATGCCAAAGGTGGTATCCAGTGTGGCTCTAAATCAAACCATCCACTTACCCACCTTCTTTCCAAATCCACAAAACAAAGGAGAAAGACTCATTCCTTGGACATTCACAGGCAACTACGTTATTACTTTGATAAAACTAAGGCTTTCAGAAAATCTGACCAACTTTTTGTATCCTATGGTACAGCATCACAAGGAAAGGCCATCTCAAAACAGACCATTTCCAAATGGATAGGACATTGCATAGGTTTTTGCTACACCCATCATGGAAAACCAGTTCCTGCTAGCATAAGGCCCCACTCCACCAGGGCAGCAGCTACATCTACAGCCTTCCTCAGGGGGGTGCCAACCAAGGATATTCTGGAAGCTGCAACTTGGAGTTCAGTACACACCTTCACCAAACACTATCACTTACCACTTTACTCTAAGACTAGAGCTGGCTTCGCCACTGCAGTTTTGCAGGGCCTTCTAGCCTCCTCTAACCCTGTTTGACTCCACCTCCCATTCTTAGCTTTGGGATTCTACCCAAGTGTGATGACTGCAGCAGGGTAACACGACTAACATAGTACAGTTTTGTACCTACCATTAATGTAGATGTTCGAGTGTACGAGTGTATACCCTGCTGCAGTCCAGGTTACCCTCCCTCCATCCCCTCTGACCTGACTAAAAAAACCTTTCATTACCTTAAAATCTGATACAACCTTTGTGGTGTATTTGCTTATTGCTGGAGGGATGTTTTGTTTGTGCTAAGCTTTTATTATTGGTACTATCTACTGACCATCTTTTGGGGGGGGGGGCACCTGACATCTGGGGCAAGAAAAACTGAAGAAAATGGCGTTGGATGCCTCTTGTATACCCCTGGCACACTGACGTCAGGGAGGAAGCGACAGCAACCGACGCTGGACCAAGACTTTGGAACTCAGGCCAACTGAGGGACTGCCTGACGGCAGGATAACCCAAGTGTAATGACTGCAGCAGTGTATACACTCTTGGTGGGTACAAAACTGAACTTTCTCTGCACTCCCCTTTGGCTTATCTACTGCGCTCAGGGTATGCACAAAGTGTCTAGCTCCAGCTATTGCATTTTGCAGGCAGAGAAATATTCAAATATACCCATACTTGGACAATTGTCTGATTCAGGCAGAAAGCCAGGAATTGCTATTAAAACATCTGGCATTCTTAAAGAAATTTCTAAACTCACTGAGGTACACCATAAACAAAAATAAATCTCACCTAGTACCCTGCCAACAAATTGTATTCCTGGGAGCAAGTTTGAATACACCTTCCCAGTTGGCTTTCCTCACTCCAAGAGAAACAAGTTCATTTGACAGCTTACTTCAGACTACTGGCCACAAACACCCACCTATCTGCAAGGAAAATCCTGCAAGCCCTGGGGTTCATGGCCTCTTGCATTCTACTAATTCCATATGCAAAACTGCATATGAGGAAACTGCAATGGTATCTAAAAACCCTATGGTGTCAACATTCTCAGGACCTGGAATCACTGATTCCCATCATTCCTTGTATAAAGACAGAGTTCCTTTGGTGGGCAAAGGCCTGCTACCACAACAAAGGGCTCCCATTCACTCTACCCCCTGCCGCCCAAATCCTAACAGACGCATCAGACTAGGTATGGGGGGTTCACTTGGCAGGGCAGTGCATTCAGGGCAAATGGAAACTGAGACAGATGCACCTGCATATCAACTAAAAAGAAACCTTTAGCTGTACGGAATTCCCGGACAGCCTTCAAGGACCACATTCTTCCAGGACAATTATTGGTAAAGACAGACAACACCACAGTTATGTGGTACATAAGCAAGCAGGGGGGAACCCACTCGTACCCTCTCTGCAGACTAGCCATGGCTCTGTGGAACACAGCCTTGAGCTACCAAGTGCACCTACAAGCTCAATTCCTGCCAGGCAAGCTAAATTCACTGGCAGACCTAAGCAGAAATCTCATGGACCCACACGAGTGGAAACTGGAATCAAAGATATTCAACCTCCTTGAGAAACAAATGGGGGAATCCAGAGATAGACCTGATGTTCATCATGCATACAGCTGCAGTCATAACAGATGGGTTCTCCTGCCATCAGGCGGGTCCTCGGTCGGGTTCTCCTGCCGTCAGGCGGGTCCTCGGTCGGCCGAATTCCAAAGTCTAGGTCCGGCGTCTGTTGTCGTCGCTTCGGCGTCTGTCGTCGCTTCTTCCCTGACGTCCGTGCGACAGGGGTATAAAAACCAGCCGACGCCATTTTCTTCAGTCTTTCTTGCCGCGCGGTGCCCGAAGCAGTTCGCAAGTGCCGGTCGGCCAGCTCCTGAAATTACGAAAATTTTGCAACCGAAGTCTTCTTGAAAGCTAAGTACCCCGTTGGGGAAACTTTTCTTGCCTCTGACCGATGTCAGACAAAGTTAATAATTGTATTTCACGTGGGAAGCAAATACCGCGTAAGGATTTTCATTCCCACTGTATTCCTTGCTTAGGCCCCGACCACGACGTCTCGGTCTGTCGTTTTTGTGCTACATTCAACAAACGCACCGTTAAGCGTCGGGCGGAGTTCGCCCAGCATTATTTTGGAAAAAAATTTACCTATATTATGTCGTTGGATACTCCGACTCCAGTTTTGTCTAAAAAAACGCAAAGATATAGACCTTAAGGGAACACTTCTACTGGGAAGGCCAAGAGTACTCAGATTCCAAGAAAAGGCTTAGGAATTTTCTCTTGCTACCTCAGCACAGGCTTCTGGCTATACCTCCTGTCTTAGACATACTAGATGATGTGTACTCGGAGGCCTGCCTTAACCCGGATTCTTTACCTCCAGCCCCAGTCAAGCCTGACCAGTACTACCGGGTTCCTGACTCGCACCAATTTTTATACAAAAGCCACGCGGCTGACCCAGAAACTATCTCACAAGGCCCCAAGGGAATTAAGGCCTCCACTGCTAAAAATCCATTACCTTCCGAGAGAGATTCCAGATCCTTAGAAAGGACCTCTGCCACCTTAACCATGAGGGCATTAAACTGCCAGTTCCATATGCTAAAGTACCAACAGTTTCTGTTATCTCAATTGAGAAGTAAAATGTCACAACCTGAACAACCAGACTTGAAGGAGTTGCAGGATTTGATGCATAGTGCAGAACAAGTGGGTAAACATACCTTGCAATGTGGTTTTGATGCTCTAGAGCCCTCATGTAGAGCTGCTGTTACAGGATCAGTGATGCATAGACATGCCTGGCTCAGGGAACAAACCTTACCAGATCATGTCAAAGCTAAATTACTAGATGCCCCTCTTCAAAAGGATGTATTTGGTGTTAAAGCTGAGGAGGTATTAAAGAAAATGGAGAAAAAGGCTAAATCAATGCAAACAGTGAAAGATTTTCTACAGGTACAACCTCCACGTTTCAGCAGAAATTGGCCTTTCAAATATTGGTCCTTTCCAGCCACGGACAGACCCCAAAGAGGTAGATACAGGCACCCGAGGGGCAGAGGGCAATCTCAAGGATCGTTTAGAGGCAGACAATGGCAAGCTCCTGCACAAAGAGGTGGTGAGGATAGTTCGCAGCCATTCAGAAAGCAAGCCCAATGACTTTCCCCTTTGCATGCCAAGCAAGTCTCAAATGGCAGCACCCTTAGCCGGAAAACTGGCATTATTTTCAAAAAATTGGCATATTGTCACAAAAGACAAATGGATCCTGGACATTATAAACAGAGGCTACAGATTCCATTTTCACACCCTTCCAAAAATGGAGAGGCATGCCAAATCTGCCACACAATCAAAGGGCAGAGGCAAAAAGACAAATTTCAGATCTCATGGACATGAAAGCTATTCAAGAGGTACCTACTCACGAACAAGGTCAAGGTTTTTATTCCAGACTATTCCTGGTACCAAGGAAGGGAAAAGATTGGAGACCTATTTTGGACCTATCCATCCTAAACACATTTTTACTCATACCAAAATTCAAGATGCTCACTTTACAGCAGCTTCTTCCCATGCTGGGCAAGGAGTCTTGGCTGGTAACATTGGACCTCAAGGAGGCATACCTGCATGTCCCAATCAGACAAAATTGCAGAAGATACCTCAGATTTCTTGCAGGTTCAACCCATTATCAATTCTCTGCATTGCCCTTTGACTTATCTACTGCGCCCAGAGTATTCACGAAATGCCTGGCATCAGTAATTGCCTACTGCAGACTTCAAGGGATACAAATATACCCATATTTGGACGACTGCCTGATCCAAGCGGACAGCAAGCACATACTTCTGAAACATCTGGCTTATGTAATAATGTTGTTGAATTCTCTGGGATACACAGTCAACAAAAAGAAATCAAGGCTGATACCCTCTCAGAAAATAATTTTCCTGGGTGCCAACTTGGACACAAACACCCAGATGGCCTACCTCACGCCAGAGAAGCAGGGGCAACTAACTCAGTACTTCAGAACACTAGCAAATTTCGCCAGGCTGACCATGGAAAATCCTGCAGGCTCTGGGATTCATGGCATCTTGCATCCTACTAATCCCATGTGCAGAGCTGCATATGAGGAAACTTCAATGGTACCTGAAAAACCTATGATCTCAACACAGCCACAGTTTGGAAACAATACCACTAATTCCATGTCTTCAAAAGGAATTTCTGTGGTGGGCTCAAGCATGCCAAACAAACACAGGTCTCCCATTCTGCAAGCCTCAAGCAAATCATCGCAACAGACGCCTCGGACTACGCCTGGGGGGCGCACATGACAGATCGGTGCATTCAGGGCAAATAGTCCCAAGAAGAAAAGCACCTTCACATTAATCAAAAGGAAATGCTAGCGGTAATAAATGCTATTATAGCTTTCAAAGACCTTCTGCATCCAGGTCAACTATTGATAAGGACTGACAACACCACAGTAATGTGGTACATAAACAAACTGGGAGGAACCCATTCATACCCCCTATACAGGCTGGCCATGTCACTTTGGAACATGGCTGGCCATGTCACTTTGGAACATGGCTGGCCATGTCACTTTGGAACATGGCTCTGGAATTACAAATCGAACTTCAAGCACAGTACTTGCCAGGCAAGGAAAACACGCTGGCAGACAACCTAAGCAGAAATATGACAGATCCACATGAATGGAAATTGCATCCTCAAGTTTTTACAGAGATAATTCAAGCATGGGGAAGGCCAGACGTAGATCTCTTTGCCTCCCGCAAAAATCACCAATTGACAAAATTCTGCTCAAGGACTTTTCATCCAAAGGCCTGGAGAGTGGACGCGCTCTTTCAGTTGGACAGCAATGACAGTTTATGCCTTCCCACCTCTTCCTCTGCTGCCCAAAGTTCTATTGAAAACCAGAGCAGACGGACCAAAGATGATTCTCATTGCTCCAGACTGGCCAAGACAACACTGGTACCCACTCCTGAGGAGCCTGACGCATTCCCCACCATGGACCCTACCTCTAATGCCTCTTCTGACTCAGCACAGCTTCAAAACTCTTCACAGTCAGCTGAAAACACTCAATCTGGCCGCATGGAATATTCCTTAACATCTCAACAGACCCTACTCTCCAAGGAGGTGCAGGATATCATTTTGGAGGCCAGAAGGCCGTCTACTAGAAAAGCTTACTCCGCAAAATGGAAACTGTTTTGTGCCTGGAATGAGAGAGAGCCAGAATCCTGGAAAACTGAATTTACCTCAAATATTACAGTATCTAGCTGAGCTGCTAAGCAGTGGGCTTTCATTCTCCTCCATCAAAATCCATGCCTCAGCCATTTCTGCAGAATACAACACTGATCCACCTTTATTCTCTCATCCCCTCTTAAGACAGTTCCTCAGAGGGGCTAAGAATATAAAACCCCCAAGGAAACAACCAATACCTGCTTGGGACCTCAATTTCATTCTAGAAAAGCTGACCTTGCCTCGTTTTGAGCCAGCTGCCTCAACAGATTTGCAATATTTGTCCTGGAAAACAGCTTTCCTTCTGGCTATTACCTCAACTCGTAGGGTATCGGAATTACAAGCCGTCATGGCTGTGCAGCCTTTTATCATCTTCCATCAGGACAGAGTTTCCTTACGAACCAACCAGTCCTTTATGCCAAAAGTGGTATCCAGGGTAGCTTTGAATCAGGCTATACACTTACCTACCTTTTATCCTAATCCTCAAAACAAAGGGGAGAGATTACTACATTCCTTGGACATCCACAGACAATTGCGTTATTGACAGAACAAAGCCTTTCAGAAAATCAGAACAGCTCTTTGTGTCCTATGCTATAGGAGCTCAAGGGAAGCCAATTTCCAAACAGACTATCTCAAAATGGATAGCCCACTGCATACGCTTTTGTTACTCTTTTCATGGCAAAACTGTACCTGCAGGCATCAGATCTCACTCCACAAGGGCCACAGCTACCTCTGCAGCTTTCCTCAGAGGAGTTCCTACCAAAGATATTTTGGAAGCAGCCACTTGGAGTTCAGTGCATACCTTCTCCAAGCGCTACCACCTACCATTATACTCCAAAACTAGAGCAGGTTTTGCCACTGCAGTCTTGCAGGGCATCCTGGCTCCTCCTAGTTCCACCTAGTGCCTACCACCCCTTTCTTAGCTTTGGGATTCTACCCATCTGTTATGACTGCAGCTGTATGCACGATGAACATAGTACAGTTTTGTACCTACCATAAATGTAGATGTTCGAGTGCTAATACAGCTGCAGTCCAGGTTTCCCTCCCTCCTTCCCCTCTTGGGACAGGCCTATTGGCTAACACCTCCTCATACAACCTGATTGGGGTATTCATTTATGGTGTATTTGCTTGCAACTACTGTATTTTGATTATATGGCATTGCTTTATTACACAAATTTATGTATTACCTTCCTTCTGGGGGCACCTGACGTCTGGGGCAAGAAAAACTGAAGAAAATGGCGTCTGCTGGTTTTTATACCCCTGTCGCACTGACATCAGGGAAGAAGCGACGACAACCGACGCCGGACCTAGACTTTGGAATTCGGCCGACCTAGGACCCGCCTGACGGCAGGAGAACCCGACCGAGGACCCGCCTGACGGCAGGAGAACCCATCTGTTATGACTGCAGCTGTATTAGCACTCTAACATCTACATTTATGGTAGGTACAAAACTGTACTTTTGCCTCCCCTCAGAACTGCCAGTTGGACAGATTCTACACAAGAACTTCCCACAGTCCAGCTTGGAAAGTGGATGCCCTGTTTTTTACCTGGGAAAGCCACTCAGTTTATGCCTTTCCCCCTCTGCCTCTCCTCTCAATATTTCTGCTAAAGATCAAACAGGACAATCCAAGGACAATACTGATTGCACCCAACTAGCCATGCCAGTACTGGTACCCCCTCTTTCACAGTATGACACTGCTGGAATCATGGCACCTGCCTCATACCCCTTCACTGCTGTCCCAGCAGGAGGGCAAGATTCTGCAAACTCCACTTCAAACCCTGAACCTTGCAGCCTGGCTAATTCCTTGAGGTCTCCAATAGCATCCCTCAGTAAGCAGGTGCTAGATGTCATTCTGGAGGCAAGGAGGCCTAGTACTAGAAAGTCCTATGCTGAAAAGTGGAAAAACATACTGTTCCTGGAGCCAGGCTCAGGGGAATGGGCACAACGGTGCCCAGCTTACAGCATATTCTTCAGTACTTAACAGAAATGATCCACAAGGGCCTTTCCTTCTCGTCAATTAAAATTCATGCTTCTGCCATTTCAGCACATAATACTGAACCACCCCTCTTCTGTCACCCCCCCCCCTGCTAAAGCAATTCATCAGAGGGGGCAAAAATTTAAGACCCCCCCCCCAGGAGAGCCGCTTCTCCAGCCTGGGACCTTAACTTTGTATTGGAAAAGTTCACTCTCCCTCCTTTTGAACCAGCTGCAACTGCAGAGTTGAAATTCCTTTCTTGGAAAACATCCTTCCTTCTAGCCATCACTGCAATAAGAAGAGTGTCTGAATTACAGGCCTTCAAGGCAGTGGAGCCCTTCATCTGCCATGCAGACAGGGTGTCCCTCAGGACCAATCCTTCTTTTATGCCCAAGGTGGTGTCTAGTGTGGCCCTTAATCAGTTCATTCATTTGCTTACTTTTTCCCCGAATCCACAAAACAAAGGAGAACGAGTACTGCACACTTTGGACATGCACAGACAACTTAGATTTTATTTGGACAGGACTAAGCCTGTCAGAAAATCTAAACAGCTGCTAGATGGCTTTGCTGCAGAGGCAGAGGGGGAGGCCATTTCAATGCAAACCATTTCTAAGTGGATAGCTCACTGCATTCATTTCGGCTGTAAGCACCATGGAAAACCTGCCCCACAGGGGATAAGATCACATTCCACCAGGGCTGCATCTACCTCTACAGCCTTTCCCAGAGGTGTCCCTACCAGGGACATCCTAGAAGCTGCTACCTGGAGCTCTGTACATACCTTCACCAAGCATTACCACATGCCTATTTTTTCCTAAATCCAGAGCTGGTTTTGCCACTACAGTCTTGCAGAGCTTAATAGCTGGTCCTAATGCTCTCTAACTTCCTCCTCTCTTCCTTAGCTTTGAGAATAAACCCAAGTGTAATGACTGCTGCAACAGTGAAACACAAAGAACATAGTACAGTTGTGTACACTTACCATAAATGTAGATGCTCAAGTGTATTCACTTTATATAAAGTAACACATGAGGAGACTTCAGTGGTTTCTTAAAAAAAAATAAATAAAAATAAATAAAAATCTGAACAGCATTCCCAACCCCTAGAAGTCTTGCTGCCCCTCCTTCCATGCCTGCATACAAAGGAACCCAAGAGCAAGTTTCACTTTACCAGAAGCAGACATGACGATTACTTTGGGCAGATCAGATGTAGCTTAGGGAGCCCACTTAGACCTCCTCAAGAGCACTGCATTTGGTCTCCACAGTAGAGGAAGTTGCATATAAATCAAAAGGAGTTACTAGTAGCCTACCTAGAGATAAAAGCCTTTCAAGCCCAGGGACAGTGAAAATCTGAACAGAGAACAGCACAGTTTGTGGTACATTAATAAGGGGAAAGTTTGTCTAACCCCCTATGCAGCCCTGCCAGGAACATTTTGGATGGCTGGCCCATGAGATAGGGTTAACCCTTATAGCCTCTTGCTTTCCAGGACGGAGCCATTCCTTAGCATATTCTCCAAGTAGGGGCTGTATAGACCCCAACAAATGAGAGAGGTGGTCTTGAATTTGATTATACAGTGGGAGATCCCCTCAATAGATCTGTTCACCTGTCTCCACAACAACCATCTACAAATGTTTTCCTCCAGAGTACAGATGACAAGAACTTGGAAGATAGATGCATTGACCTTCATATGGGCAAACTGATTCCTATATGTATTCCCACCCTTTCCCCGATCCCCAGGGTACTAACCAAAATTGGGGTGGACAGAACCCACCATCAGCCTAGTTGTCCCCCTTCTGACTGATAACTCCACTGGATCGCCCTCCTGCTGACACTCGTACTAGAGAGATATTGCACTGTACTGCAGGAAATAGATCTCTGCCAAGTCAAGGGGCTTGTCTTATCCACTCTCAACTGCCTGGAGGATTCGGTTTTGCCACCTAGGACTGCATGCTACCCCAAGGAGGTGCTCTTCATTCTAAGTGAAGCTGGAAAGCCTGATGCCAGAAAATCATACCTGGCAAAATGCAAGAAGGTTTTCCAGTTGGTGGTACAGCAGTGAGACAAACCCTACTCAAGCAGACATCAGCTCAGTTTTGCAGTACCGGTGAGGCCTCTCTACACTAGTGCTTTCCTATTCCAGCCTTAAGGCACATACATGTCAGTTTGCTTGTACAATGCTCTGCCTATCTTCTCGCATCCCAACATGAAATTTTTCTAAAAGTAGTGAGTCACTCGATCACCCAGAAGGAACCCCATTTTGCCATGAGATCTAAATTATGTATTGGAAAAACTAACTTTGCCTCCCTTTGAACCTGCTGCCACTGCCTCTGTATAGATACTCACCTGGAAGACCATCTTCCTTATAGCTACAAGCCCTCATGTGTAAAGAACCTTTCACTATCTGCCTCAAGGATAGGGTCACCCTCAGAACAACCCAACCTTTTATGCCTAAGGTGGAATCAAAGCTTACTTTAAACCAGACTGTCAGCCTACCAGTTTTCTACCCAAATCCATAGATCAGGGCAAAGCATGCCTACTTAGAGCATTAGTACACCTTTTCTTTGTCATAAAGGTGTTCTTTTATTCTCTGTTCAGTTTTCAAGTTGTCTTCCCCACATAGAATGCCAGGCAAGAAGTGCAAGTAGCAAAATATACTGCCCCTGACAGTTCACAGTTGTAGATGTTCGTGTTACACTGCTGCAGTCATCACACTTTGGATGTAGTGTGATCCTATCTCGCCTACATTCAATACTGATGGGCTCGGAGCCGAGAATCTGCTCCGACTCGGCCGTTCTGACTAGCACGAAGACTCTCATTGGCTGGGCCAACCCTATATCCCAGGATGCAACACGCCCAGACCCCCAGATCTCGTTTGCCGCTCTTGTAGTATCGACGTGGTCTCAACTTGGCTGTGTCCAAGTACCCTCTTTGTGAATTTTTCATATCTCTTAGCAGTTTTCTGTAGGAGAATTTATATTCAAAAGCTATTTTCATAGCTACGTTGTGGTAATTGACGTTGTGTGGGATTAGTTTTCTTGTTGTGTGGTGATCCTTCTGTTTGGTGGGCTAGGCCCGTTTTAGTTAGAGGGCCTTTGCCTATCTTGTGTCTCGGCGTTTAACTTAGAGCCGACCCCCCCCCTAGTGTTTGACTGGTGTTTGACTTGTGGTGTATCATGTCTTCCAAAGATACAGAACATAAGCCATCCGGTTTTAAAAAATGTGCAAGGCGTAGCTATAAGATGTCTTTGACAGACGGTCACGCGATTTGCATATATTGCATATACTGCCTTGGCGCCAAACACTTGCAAGAATCTTGCAGTGTCTGTCATGCTTTCTCTTCGAGAGTCTTGCAGGAGAGAAAAAATAAACTTATCCTGAAGGGTTTAATTAAACCCTCCTTTGAGGAAGCTATTTCTTCTCCCTTTGAAAAGTCCAGGGCAAAGTCGAAAAAGAAGTCCCCGGCTCCGTCCTCTTCTTCGGAGCCGCCAGAGAAAAGATCCAGGTCGATGTCCCCTTCCTCGGCTCCACTGGTCTTGGAGCCATTGGCTATGGGGTCTAAAGCTGTGTCTCCTTCCTCGGTTCCATTGGCCTCGGAGCCGCAGGATTCAGGGTCTACAGCAGGGTCCACTGGCTTGGTTCCATTGGTTAGAGAGCCGCAGTTAATACCTTCCTTTTCGGAGCCGGCTTGTTCGGTTCCACAGCTTTCGGTGCCAAAGGAGGTCTCGGTGCTTCTAGAGCCTACTTTGGCTCCGATCATCTTGGAGCCGATTCGGAGCCGTTCTCCTAGTTGTGTCTCTGATCCAATGGGAAAGGTTTCTTGACCCCCTTCGGTCTCCTCCAGGTCCTCCAGGTTATCTGATTCGGACGCAGATAGGGTGGTCCAGAGACTCCTACAGTCGCCAGTGTTATCTAAATTATTTTCGGCTCCAGCCCAGTCGGCTTCGGAGCCCACCATTGTATCGGTTCTGTTTCTTCCTTCTCCGACATCCTTGGTGTTGTCGGAGAGTGCTGAGTCGAGTGAAGTCCTTGGGTCAGTTCCGAGACCCCCCCCCCCACCAGTCTTTCGGTTCTGACCTTGGCTCCAACCTTCTCTATTCCTTCTGCAAGTTTCGGTACTCTGGGGTCCTCAGTCGGGCCAGAAAGTGATGCATCGGGACCACTGACTTCGGTTCCAAGTCTCCCCCTTGATGCTTCGGCTAGGGGAACCCCCGACTCCGATCATGGCTTTGGAGACGGGCCCTTCCTCCGTTTCGGGGGGACCCACCTTTGAGGCTAAGGAGCGTGCTGGACAAGTCCTTTGTGACTTCACCCGAATCGGCTTCTCCCTCCCTGGACACTACGACGAGAGTTTCTGGCGACCCTCTATCTCTGGACAGCGGGGCTCCAAGGCCTGAGGATACCTCCATGTGTGGTCCCCTGCTTTCTGAAGGCCCTTCAGAGTCCGTACCTGAAGAGCCTCCCAGAAAGAAGCTGTGTAAGCGGGAGCACCTAGACTCTTCAGATGAGTCTGTCACCTCGGACACCGACCTCGATGATGCAGAAGGGTCCCCCAAGTTGTCCTCGGATGATGTCTCGTTCTCCGACATCCTGGAGATCTTGAGACAGCGGGGCGACTGGCCATCCAAAAACCCTTCTGAGGAGGAGTCTGTGTTCCTCAAGGCCTTCGGAGCCCAGCCTTCCGCCTCTTGGGTGTCTCCACCCTTCGATGAATTGTTGAATCTTATTTGTCGAAGGGTGTGTGAACACCCTGTCTCTGTGGAGCCAGTTCCTAGCCGCCCCAATAAGTTCTTATCTGCGCCTCCTGGAAAAGAATTTTTGACCAAGGGAGTACCCGTAGATGCTATGGTGGTGGCATCTGCCACTCAACAGGACGTGGCAGAGGCTTCTACTTCCATCCATCCTCCTAATAAGGAGTCTAGGAGCATGGATAGGTACGGGAAGCGTACCCTGTCTTCAGAAACCTTTACTTTGCGGTCGCTGAATTACTTGTCATTTTACGCGGCTCCAAAGGGATCTCATTAAAGGAGTTGGGAGATACCCTGGTGGGTAACGTGTCTGAGGCGTTGACCCAGTCTGTTAATGCCCAGCTGTCTACCCTTTCTTCCATTGTCAACTTGTCCATGAGGCTCATATCTTATGCAGCCGAGGGGATGGGTAGAGCAGCGAGTTCAGGCGTAGCCCTCAGGAGGCAAGCTTGGATGCGCTTGTGTCATTTTGCGGAGGCTTTCAAGTCTTTCACGGATGCCCCTTTTGACGGGTCCTCCCTTTTTGGACCCAAAGTGAAAGACACCCTCACGAGATGTGAGCAGGAGGGTAAGACTTTGTCTGCCGTTGGGGCCCGTTTTTCTCTCCCCACTAGACCTTATCTCAAGGCTCAGAGGGGAGGAAAAATGTGGTTCAGAAAGTCTCAAAAGTCTTCCCCCGCCCATCAGAGTGAATCCCCCTCCAGAGGCAGAGGAGGGGGAAATTACTGTGGAAGACGTCGCCCCAGAGGCGGCGGAGGCCCCCGCAATACAGGAAACCGCGAATCCTTTCGTGGCTCCTCCTTCCAGCATCCCTGAGGGATTACCCGACTGCATCTCCGGAGCCAGTTGGGGGTTGTTTTTGAGCACCTTCAGGCCTGGGAGTCCATCACTCAGGATCGATGGGTACTTTGAATCATCGCCGGAGGTTATACCATTCCCTTCATCCGTTCTCCCCCACCGTCAACAAGAATCCCGGACGTTCCACCCAGTCAACGGGATCAAGCAGCACTAGAAATCTCAAAGCTGATAAGAAAAGGAGCCATCCAATCAGTCCCCGCAGACCAGATCGGATCAGGAACTTACTCAAGATTATTTTTGATGCCGAAAAGACCAGGGGACTTGAGACCCGTTCTGGATCTCGGCCGTTTAAACTGCTTTGTGAAAAAGTCCAAGTTCCGAATGGTCACGTTACAATCCATTCTCCCCTTGCTGGAGAAAGGAGTATGGATGTCCTCCATAGATCTCAAGGACGCCTATTATCACATCAAGATAAACAAGGCCTCCAGGCATCATTTACGCTTCCGGCTGGGAGCCAGTCATTTTCAGTTCTGGGCCCCGCCCTTTGGTCTCACCACAGCCCCCAGGGTGTTTACCAAATGTTTGGCAGTGGTGACTGCTCGCCTGAGACGTCTAGGATTCCAGGTGTTTCCTTTTCTAGACGACTGGCTTCTCACCGCCCCCACCAGGCATCTAGTTCTTCAAGCCATGAGAACCACCTTCAAATGGGGACGTCTGTTAGGAATTACCTTCAATTGAGCAAAATCTGTATTGCTGCTATCACAGCGTGTTGCCTTTATCGGCGCAGAGCTAGACTCTGTAGAGATGCGAGCATTCCTACCCTTAGGCAGAATAAAGATGTTACAGGCTCAAGTTATGGCCTTATTGCCCCGCAGAAAAGCTCAAGCCAGAACAGTTCTGCAGTTGCTGGGAAAAATGTCGGCTACCATCCTTCTAGTCCCTCTTGCCAGATTGCACATGCGAATACTTCAATGGCTCCTTTCGGCCCAGTGGTCATATCAGGATCTGCACTTGTCCCATCCGATTTTCATTACGGAGAGATGCAGACAAGATCTTCGTTGGTGGCTTCTACCGTCCAATCTGAATCGAGGAAGATCGTTCATCCCCCCGTCCCCCATTGCCACGGTAACCACGGACTCCTCCCAGATGGGGTGGGGGGGGACATTATCTGGGCAGGACGGTTCAAGGTACGTGGCAAGATCACGAGACTCACTTGCATATCAATGTTCTGGAGATGAAGAGCAGTGCTTCTAGCATTGCAGGCACTCCACAGCTTTCTTCCCCATGGAACTATTGCAGTTCTTTCCGACGATATGTCTGTTTGGTATCTGAACAAACAGGGGGGAACCAAGTCCTATCCCCTTTGCAGGGAAGCCATAAGAGTGTGGAACTGGGCTATCACTTCCCAGCGCTTTCTAGTGGCAACGCACATTCCGGGGAAGTCCAACGTGATTGCAGACAGGCTGAGCAAAACTATTCTGATGCCTCACGAGTGGTCCCTGAACGATCGAGTGGTGGCTCAGATATTCTCCAGGTGGGGTCTTCCCTGCTGCGACCTCTTTGCCAGTCCCCTCAATGCGAAGTGCAGAAATTATTTCACTCTAATCCCTTCTCAAGGGGAGCCGCCCAGGGATGCTCTAGTCCACGATTGGCCCTCCGGTCTGCTCTATGCCTTCCCTCCGGTCCCTCTCTTGCCAAGAGTGATTCAGAAGTCAATCTACGTGGGAAGCAGCATGATTTTGATAGCACCACTCTGGCCCCGTCAAGTTTGGTTCCCCTTCCTTCGGAAATGGGCCTTGGATCCTGGACACCCAGCTCCAGACCTATTGACTCATCAGTCGGGACAGCCTCATCAATCCCTCCGAACTCTCAGACTCGCTGCTTGGCTACTCCACTTCCTTCCTTAGTCAGACAGCATAACCTTACCCTGGAGGTACTACAGATTCTGTCCTCCTCTCATAAGTCGTCTACTAGAAAGATTTACTCTGGTAAATGGAAGAGGTTTGCTATTTGGGCTGAGCAGCGTGACCTTAATCCCCTCACAGCCCCTGTGTCAGCTGTGTTGGATTTCTTGGAGGCACTTTTTAGACAGGGTTCCGCTGTCTCCACTATAAAGGTCCAATTGGCAGCGATCTCTAATTATCACGTAGCTCATGAGCCTTCCCTCATGGGTCATAAACTGTGTAAAGCTTTTCTAAAAGGAGCCTGGTTAATTGCCCCCCCCCCCCGATTTCGCAACCCGTTCTACCATGGGACTTAAATATGGTGCTCGGAGCTTTGACGTCTCCTCCCTTCAAACCTGCAGCCACTTACGAATTAAAATTCTTATCATGGAAGACTGCATTTTTGGTAGCCATTACTTCAGCTAGAAGGGTATGGGAGCTTCAAGCCCTTTCTGTCAAACCTAATTTGATTTTTCACACTGACAGAGTATCTCTAAGACTAAATCCTTCTTTTCTCCCTAAGGTGTCTTCCGCATTTTGTCTCCAGCAGGCTATTGAGCTACCAGTCTTTTTTCCACAATTCTCTAACAAAGCAGAATACATATTTCACCAGTTGGATGTACATAGACAGTTGAGGTTTTATTTGAATAGGACACAACAGGAGAGAAAATCAGACCAGTTTGTGTCCTTTTCGGACAACAGAATTGGCAGATCTGTAACCAAGGCGACTATCGCTAGGTGGATTAAAGATTACATCTCATTCATTTATGCATTGAAGGGTAGGAATCTTCCCTTTCCAGTGAAGGCGCATTCTAACAGGGCTATGGCAACTTCAGTGGCCTTTCACGATAGGCTGTCCGTGGATGAGATTTGTGCAGCAGGTACTTGGACTTCTCCACATACCTTTATTTCTCATTATAAATTGGACATGACATCTAGAGGTCGTGCTTCCTTTGGCTCCACAGTGCTCAGGAGTGTTTTCCAGTGAGCCTCCCAGGATTTAGGTGCTAGGGACGCTGTCCCATCAGTATTGAATGTAGGCGAGATAGGATCAGAGTACATCTCTTAGTTATGTACTTACCATAACAAAAGATGTACGTGATCCATCTCGCCTACATTCTTACGTACCTGTCCTCCTTCCCCCTTCCTGTTGGATTTGGAGTAGACATGTTTTGTTAGATTCCCATGAGGATATTATTTTTTCTCTCCTCTTACACTTGTCTCTTGTGTGTTCTGTGGGTGCAAGAATGTGTTGGGGGCAAACTAGATCTGGGGGTCTGGGCATGGTGCATCCTGGGATATAGGGTTGGCCCAGCCAATGAGAGACTTCGTGCTAGTCAGAACGGCCGAGTCGGAGCAGATTCTCTGCTTCGAGCTCATCAGTATTGAATGTAGGCGAGATGGATCACATACATCTATCGTTATGGTAAGTACATAACTAAGAGTTATCCTGCCGTCAGGCTGTCCCGCAGTCGGCCAGTGTTCCAAAGTCTTGGTCCGGCGTCGGTTGCTGTCACTTCTTCCCTGACGTCAGTGCGTCAGGGATATATAAGATGCATCCAACGCCATTTTCTTCCATCTTTCTTGCGCGGTGCCCGAAGCAGTTCGCAAGTGCCGTTCGGCCGACTCCTGAGATTTTCAAATCAAATTTCAGACCGAAGTCTTCATAAAGCTAAGTACCCTGTTGAGGAACCTTTTCTTGCCTCAGTCCGAAGTCAGAAAAAGTTAACAATTGCATTTCTTGTGGGAAGCAAATACCTCATAAGGACTTTCATTCTTATTGTATTCCTTGCCTAGGCCCAGACCACGACATCACAGGTTGTCGGTTTTGTGCTAGGTTTAATAAATGAACTATTAAACGCCGGTTTGATTTCGCCCAACATTATTTTGGTAGGAAATTTAATTATACCATGCCGTCGGAGCAACCGACGACCGGAATGCATAAAAAACGCAAAGATAAGGACAGCCAGCCGAGATCCAAACTGGACTCAGAGGCCTCTGCTAGGCCAGTTGCCGGTTCTCCGGTTTTCATCAAGGCGCCTATGCAGCCCCTGACGACCGCTGATTTAGAACCCCAGGCAACATCTGATTCACAAGCGGAGATTGCTAGGCCTCCACAACCTTTACCTTTAGGCCCTTCCAACTCCATGCCTGAAGGAGATTCCGGTGCAGTTAAACTGCCTTCAGTTGCAGAAGGTGTCTTCACACCGACTACACTCACTATTAAATCCTATGCAAAACTGGAAATTCCTTTAAAAACAAAGACTGTACCGCAGTCTCCAGTGCAAGGCCCCATGCCTAAGAAACAGATGCTTAAGATGGCTAAAGACTTAATTACCCTAATCAGGGGTTCCCATCCCCCTCCTGATAAAAGGCCAAGGCAGGAGGAGGACTACGCTTCCTCTGACCAGGTTTCAATTTCCTCACTCTTCTGAGGAGCAGGAATATTCTTTTCCCCCTTATGAAGATTCTGATGCTGAAGAGTCTATCCCTTCAGCATCTCCCCCAGAAGACTACTCTTTTGGGGAAACCTTGCATACTATGAGGGAACATTTCCACTGGGAAGGCCAGGATTACTCTGATTCTAAGAAAAGGCTCCGAGAGTTCCTTTTACTACCCCAGCACAGACCACTTGCTATTCCACCTGTGTTAGACATTGTGGATGATGTTTATTCAGAATCTAGCCTTAACCCAGATTCACTACCTCCTGCACCAGCCAAACCAGACAGATACTACAGAGTCCCTGACTCACACAAATTCCTGTATAAAAGCCCTGTTGCTGACCCAGAAACCATTTCCCAGGGTCCCAAAGGGGTTAAGGCCTCTATTGCTAAAAATCCTGTGCCCTCTGAAAGGGATTCTAGAGCACTAAACAGATGGGGAAAGAAAGTATATACCTCAGCTACTCTAGCTATGAGAGCCTTAAATTGTCAGTTTCACATGCTGATATATCAACAATATCTGATGTCTCAATTAAAACAAAAAATGCTTGCACATACAGAACAGCCAGATTACAAGGAAATGCAAGATTTGTTGCATTCAGCTGAACAAGTGGGAAAACATACTTTGCAATGTGGATTTGATTAATTGGAAGCTTCTTGTAGAGCAGCAGTGACAGGGTCTGTCGTATGTAGGCATGCTTGGTTAAAAGAACAAACTTTACCTGATCATGTTAAAGCAAAGTTATTGGATGCACCTTTACAGCAGGATGATTTATTTGGTGTAAAAGCAGAAGAAGTTTTAAAGAAAATGGAGGATAAGGCAAAATCTATGCAGATGGTCAAGGATTTTTTTTACAGGTTCAACCACCTCGTTTCAGCAGAAATTGGCCAACCAAAAACTGGTCCTTTCCAGCTTCTGCCAGACCACTGAGGGGCAGATACAGGCGCCCAAGGGGCAGAGGCCAGCCACAAGGCCCCTTACCAGCCTCGACAATGGGGTGCCACAACCCAGAAAGGAGGAGAAGGCAGGTCTCAAACTACCAGAAGACGAACACAATGACTTGCCCCTCAGACTACCAAGCAAAACCCTCTTGGCAGCTCCCTTGGGGGGGTAAACTAGCACTTTTTGCAGACAATTGGCACATCATCACAAAAGACAAATGGGTCCTAAATATTGTATCTCAAAGATGCAGATTCCACTTTCACACTTTGCCAAGGATAAAAGGAATGCCAAACCTGCCACCAAATCAATGGGCAGAGGCTCAAAAGCAAATTTCAGCTCTCATGGACATGAGAGCCATTCAACAGGTTCCTACACAGGAGCAAGGACAAGGATTTTACTCAAGACTGTTTCTAGTTCCCCGAAAGGACAAAGCCTGGAGACCCATTCTGGACCTCTCAATTCTAATCCCATACCTGGAAGTACCCAAATTCAAGATGCTAACACTACAGCAACTTCTTCCCATGCTGGGCAAGAAGGCTTGGCTAGTAACGTTGACCTCAAGGAGGCATACCTGCATGTCCCTATCAGACAAAATTGCAGAAGATACCTCCGATTTATTGCAGGTTCAACCCATTACCAATTCTCTGCACTGCCCTTTGGCTTATCTACTGCGCCCAGGGTCTTCACAAAATGCCTGGCACGAGTAATTGTATACCGCAGACAGAGGGATTCAAATATATCCATACCTGGACGACTGCCTTATTCAAGCAGAAAGCAAGGACATTCTATTAAAGCATCTGGCATTTGTCAAAAACCTACTAAGTTGCCTAGGGTACACAGTAAACGAAAAGAAGTCAAAACTAGTGCCCTCACAAGACATAATATTCCTGGGTGCCAGCTTAAATACAATGGCCCAGATGGCTTATCTCATGCCAGACAAGCAAGGACAACTGACTCAATACTTCAAAATGATGGCAACAAAGACCCAACTCCCTGCAAGAAAAATTCTGCAGGCCTTGGGATTCATGGCATCTTGCATACTACTAATACCATTTGCAAAATTGCATATGAGGAAATTACAATGGTATCTGAAAAGCGTATGGACTCGACACAGCCACAGCTTGGAAACAATAATTCCACTCATTCCCTGCCTTCAACGGGAGTTTCTATGGTGGGCTCAGGCATGTCACCTCAACAAGGGTCGGCCTTTTACCTTACCCACAGCCAGGCAAACTATAACAGATGCATCGGATTATGCCTGGAGAGCACACATGGCAGGACAGTGTATTCAGGGCAAATGGTCTGCAAACCAAAGGCATCTACATATCAATCAAAAAGAGATGCTAGCTGTACAAAATGCCCTAACAGCTTTCAAGGACCTACTACATCCAGGACAACTCCTAATAGACGGACAACACCACAGTGATGTGGTACATAAACAAGGGGGCACACACTCCTATCCCCTATGCAGGCAAGCAGTGACCTTGTGGAACACAGCACTGACCTACCAAGTTCAACTACAAGCACAATTCCTGCCGGGAAAGAAAAATGCACTGACAGGCAATCTAAGTAGAAACATCATAGATCCACATTTATTCACAATGATAACTCAAAAATGGGGGAGCCCAGACATAGATCTGTTTGCTACCCCCAAAACTACCAACTACGGAAATTCTGCACAAGGACATACCACACACTAGCTTAGAAAGTGGACGCCCTCTCATTCAGTTGGAAAACATTGACTGTGTATGCCCTTCCTCCACTGCCTCTTCTGGCAAAGGTGCTGCTGAAAGCCAGAATAGAGAGGCCACAAATGATACTCATTGCTCCAGACTGGCCACGCCAACACTGGTATCCAATACTAAGGAACATGGCTCAAGGCCCACCATGGATTTTGCCTACAATTCCTCACCTGCTCACTCAGCAAAACAATCAATTCTACACAGCCAGCTCAAGACTTTAAATCTGGCTGCATGGCAAATTGCCTAAACAACCAGTTAACACTTCTCTCTAAATCTGTGATGGACGTCATTCTGGAGGCCAGGAGGCCCAGCACCAGGAAAGTCTATTCAGACAAATGGAAAAGATTCTGCACCTGGAACCAGGCTAAAGGCCAAAATCCCCTTGTCCCAAATATTCCTCAGATTCTTCAATATTTAACTGAGATGTTGCACAAAGGACTTTCCTTCTCATCTGTTAAGATCCACGCCTCCGCTATTTCAGCTCAGTACAACACGGATCCTCCTATATTTTTACATCCATTACGAAGACAGTTCCTCAGAGGGGCTAAGAACATAAGACCGCCCCGGAGAGCACCAACACCATCTTGGGATCTCAACTTTGTTTTGGAAAAGCTTACACTTCCGCCCTTTGAACCAGCTTTCACAGCTGATCTACAGTTCCTATCATGGAAAACTGCCCTGCTGCTAACAATAACTTCAGCACGAAGAGTCTCAGAACTACAGGCCCTAATGGCAGCGGAGCCTTTCATCATTTTTCATCAAGACAGTCTCTTTACGAACTAACCTTTCCTTTATGCCAAAGGTGGTATCCAGTGTGGCCCTAAACCAAACCAGTCATTTGCACACCTTTTATCCAAACCCCCAGAACAAAGGGGAAAGGCTCCTACACTCTTTGGACATTCACAGGCAATTACGTTACTACTTGGATAAAACTAAGGCTTTCTGAAAATCTGACCAGCTCTTTGTATCCTATGCTGCAGGATCTCAAGGAAAAGCTATCTCAAAACAGACCATTTCAAAATGGATAGGACATTGTATCCGTTTCTGCTACACACACACCATGGGAAATCTGTGCCTGGTAACATCAGGCCCCATTCCACCAGGGCTACAGCAACATCAGCAGCCTTCCTCAGAGGGGTACCAACCAAGGATATTTTGGAGGCTGCAACTTGGAGCTCAGTGCACACCTTCACCAAGCACCATCACTTACCTCTATACTCTAAAACCAGAGCTGGCTTTGCCACTGCAGTTCTGCAGGGCCTACTAGCCTCTCCAAACCCTGTTTAGTTCCACCACCCATCCTTAGCTTTGGGATTCAACCCAAGTGCGATGATTGCAGCAGTGTAACACGAACGTAGTACAGTTTTGTACCTACCATGAATGTAGATGTTCGAGTGTTCACACTGTTGCAGTCCAGGTTACCCTCCCTCCATCCCCTCTGAACTAGCTGGACTTATCTATACCTTTCTATCCTATACAACCTCTGTGGTGCATTTGCTTGTGACTGCAGGTATTTTATTTTTATATGTACATTTTTATATAGCAATATGTATTGCCTACCTATTGGGGGCACCTGACATCTGGGGCAAGAAAAACTGAAGAAAATGGCATTGGATGCATCTTATATACCCCTGGCGCACCGACGTCAGGGAAGAAGCGACAGCAACCAACGCCGGACCAAGACTTTGGAAATCTGGCCGACTGCGGGACCGCCTGACTGCAGGATAACCCAAGTGTGATGACTGCAGCAGTGTGAACACTCGAACATCTACATTTATGGTAGGTACAAAACTGTACTTTTCCTGGGCACGCCATAAGTTGCGACATGTTTTATAAGTTCAATAAGTTCATCTTGTTAAACTGTTATAGACAAGGTCATAGTAAGTTTAAGGGGAGGTGATTTTGACAATGTTAGAGCGTAGAGAGTTAATATGGCAGTTAAGACTGGATGCTGTTGTGAAGTTGGGTGTATCATCTTTGGCTAGTGTGGTGAAATTTAGGGCTACCATCTTTCAATGTTATGTATGTTTATTTTTAATGTCATGTGCCATAACCTTGGTTATTTTATATGTGCATTCTTCAGTTAACTCTTGCTCTTTATTGGTCATCTCTTCCCTATCCCTTGTCCTTACCAGTCAGTCACATGAATGTGCAAAGACCACCTGCATTGGTGGATTAAGTTGGATGAAGTTTCCTAAGGCTGCTCTCTTGTTCTTCTGTCCCAGTAGCCACTGTAACTGCAGACGCCTTCCATCTGGGATGAGGGGGATGTTTTGGGATGGAGACCAGCTCACACTTCAATGTCATCGTGTTTCACTGTTGCAGTCCAAATAAATGGGTTATCTGGCCCCCGTAGCCCTCAATCGGCCCGAATACCAAAGGTAAAGGGATATGGCATCGGTTGTATAGGACGTCAGTATCCTTGATACAAAAGGAGGCAGCCGATGTCACTTCCTCAGTCTTCTTTGCCGCGGAGCCTGAAGCAGAAGCTTTTTTGCACGAGTGCCGGTCGGCTGTTTACCTTTTTTGTTTTCAGACTACGAAAGTTGAAGTCATCTACAGCTAAGTACCCCATTTGGGATCCTCTTTTTCTTGCCTAACGAAGGTCAGAAATAGTTAATAATTTTCTTGCCTGTGGAAAGCGGATTCCCCATAGAGATTTTCATTCTTACTGCATTAGTTGTTTAGGGCTTCACCACGACATTCCAAACTGTGATCTCTGTGCTTCCTTTAATCTGCATACTATTTGTCGTCAGATTAAACTTTTAACTAAGCACTTTGGTGTTTGGCCTGTTCATCAGTATGGCTTCCGCTGGTGTTCAGGCTTCAGATGTTCCTAAGAAGCATAAGGACAGAGACAAGCTTCAGAGAGTTAAATCTTCCGACGTTAGGTTGGTAGTCAGTCAGGCGGTAGTCAGTGAGGCACCTTTGCATCCCCAGACGTCTGTGGATTTACCTCTGCAGGCCTCTGGTGAGACAATTTCAGAGTTTTCCATGCCTCTGGCTTCCATTTTGTCTTCTGACCTTCAGCCTGTATCGAAGCAGGCTCCAGTTTCCAAGGCCTCTTTCCTTCATTCTGACATCAGGCACATACCGACAACCTCCTTGGTCGCCAAGCCTCCTGAGTCCTTTCGACTGTCAGGTAAATCCTCTAGTCACAAGCCTATGAAGAAACAGGTGCCAGCTGCTCCTCGTTCCCCTCAGTCTCAGATGGTTAAAATGGCTAATGATCTTTTGGCTCTTATTAGGGGCTCTCAGCCTCCTCCTTCCAAAAGAGGCAAGGGTTTCTCTTCAGAAGCCTTATCTTATTCGGATTCTGAGACTTTTAGCATTTCTGCTGATGAAGAGGTAGTTTCTCAGTTTTTTTCTGTTTTTGAGGATTCTGATGCAGAGGAATCCATTCCTTCTGCTTCTCCTCGAAGATTTTTCATTGGGTGATGCTTTGAATACTCGGGGAGCATTTTAAATAGGAAGGTCAAGAATACTCTCAATCTAAGAAAAGGATCAGAGAATTCTTGGATTTGCCTCAACACAAGCCTCTGGCTATTCCCCTTGTGTTGGAGGTGGTGGATGATGTTTTTCTGGAAAATTCCTTAACTCCAAACTCTGTTCCTCCTTCTCCCAGAAAACCTGACGGGTACTATAGAGTTCCTGATTCTCATTTATTTCTTTACTGTAACCCCTCTGACTGACCCAGAGGTTATTTCTCAGGGGCCTAAAGGGGTTAAGGCCACTGTTATCAGTAATCCTGTTCCTTCTGCTAAAGAATCTAGGAATCTAGACAGGTGGAGAAAGAAGGTTTATACTTCTGCCACTCTTGCTGTTAGGTCTATCAATTGTCTTTCATATGCTCCAGTATCAGCAGCATACTTTGGAGGCTATTAAGTCAAACATTTCAGGTGTGCCCCTCTTGGTGGAGAATAAATCTTTGCAGGATTTACTGAATTCTGCCAGTATTGTCAACAAGCATTAATTACACTGTGGTTTTGATGTTCTTGAAGCTTCCTGCAGGGCTGCAGCTACTGGTTCTGTTTTCAGAAGCCATGTTTGGCTCAGGGAACAGCCCCATCCCAGAGCCTGTCAAGGCCAAGCTTTTAGATGTACCTTTACACAGACACACTTTTTGGCAGTAAAGCGGAGGAGGTGCTTAAGAAGATGGAGGATAAAGCCCCAAGTCCATGCATTTAAAGATTTTCTGCAAGTTCAGCCTCCTCATTGTAGCAGGAACTACCCTTGTACGAGTTGGATATTTCCTGATACCATCAGACAGAACCATTCTAGGACCAGAGGTTATAAGTCTGCTAGGGGACATGGAGCTACCCTTCAAAGGACTAAATGGCGTGCTTCCACTTCTGTCGGGAATTTCTAAGCCCACATCTCAAGCCAAGCATTCTCAATGACTTTATCCATTGTCTGCCTGTTCCTGCTTGCCTGGAGGTTGGCCATTTTTGCAAAAGTTTGGGCCACCATCACGGACGACAAATGGGTACTCAGAACAGTATCCCTAGGAAACTAATTCTTTTGCCACACCTTTCCCAGGCACAGAGGATTCCCGGACATTCCTTCAAATCAAAGGGCAGAAGTAGAAAAGCAAGTTTTGTCTCTGTTGCATCTGGGGCAATAGAATCAGTTCCTGCTCAGCAGGTAGGCCAAGGCTTCTATTCCAGACTTTTCTTAGTGCCAAAAAAAGAAGACACCTGGCGGCCTATCCTAGATCTATCCATTCTGAACTCTTTCTTGGTGATTTCAAAGTTCAAAATGCTCACTCTTCATCAGTTGCTATCAATGTTGGACAAGGACTCCTGGCTGGTAACTTTGGATCTTAAAGAAGCTTATCTGCACATCCCTATCAGGGAAAGCTGCAAGGCAGTTCCTTCGTTTCAGAGTGGGCAAGCAACATTGTCCATTCTCTGCGCTGCCCTTTGGCTTATCTACTGCTCCCAGAGATTTTACAAAGTCCCTGGCTGCAGTCATTGCCTTTTTGCAGGCAGAAGAAAATCCAGTTTTATCCTTACTTGGACGACTGTCTGATTCAAGCAAAGTCTGTGGAACAGCTGTTAAAGGATTTGGAATTTGTAAAGAGACTTCTCTCTCTCCTGGGTTACACTTAATGAGCAAAAGTCAAAAATGATACTAACTAAAGAGAGAACATTCCTGGGAGCGAGTCTTAAGACAGCCACCCAGATATATCTCACCCAGGAGACGCAGACATCTCTTTCAGTTTACTTGGTGCCTGTCCCAGCTCCCTGCAAGGAAATACCTGCAAACTCTGGGTTTCATGGCCTCTTGTATTCTCATGATCCCATATGCATAGCTGCATATGAGAAAATTGCAATGGTACCTCGAATCTTTGGTGTCAACCCAGTTGAGACCTGGAAGGTAATTATTCCTCTGCTTCCTTGTCTGCAGAGAGAGAGTTTCTATGGTGGGTGACGGCCTGTTTGCAAAACAAGGGCATGCCTTTCCGCCCACCTCCTGCAAGTCAAGTCCTGACCACGGACTCATCGGACTACGCCTGGGGAGCTCACCTGGATGGCAGATGCGTACAGGGACATTGGAACGCCCAGCAGATGCACTTGCACATAAACCTGAAGGAATTAATTGCAGTTCACCAGGCCTTACTGGCGTTCAGGCATCTTATTTCTCCTGGAACTGTGCTTGTCAGAACAGACAACACCACAGTCATGTGGTACATCAACAAACCGGGAGGACTCATTCTTACCCCTTATGCAGACAGAGCATGATTCTACGGTCCGTAGCAGCATCATTGGGCCTACATCTTCTAGCTCAGTTTCTTCCAGGGGGACTGAATGTTTCTGCAGACCAGTTGAGCAGACAAACCCTGGATCCTCACAAATGGCAGCTGAACAGAACAGTCTTTTACAGCATCATTCAGCGTTGGGGCACTTCGCAGGTGGATCTTTTACTCCTCCCCGGACAGCCACCTTCTGCCACTTTTTTTGCACCAGACAGCATCGCAGCAATGCCTGGAAAGTGGATGCTCTGTCTTTCCTTTGGACGCTACAATTTATGCCTTCCCTCCTCTTCCTCTTCCCAGAGTATTGTTGAAGATCATGGACGAAAGACCAAGGACCATTCTCATAGCTGCAGACTGGCCCAGTCAGCATGGTTATCCTCTGCTTCGCAGTCTCTCCCAGTTTCCTCCGTGGCGTCTTCCTCTGAAACCAGATCTTTTGGTTCAGGAAGGGGGAAAAATTCTGTATCCTCAGACTCTCCATTTGGCAGCATGGCTCATTGTATGAATGTCTACTTCCCTTTTCCAGCAGGTGGTTGACGTACTTCTTGAGGACAGGAGGCCTAGCACTAGGAAGTCCTACGCTGGCAAATGGGAAAGATTCTCTTAGTGGATGCAGGCAAAAGGGGAATCTTCTTCTCAGCCTACTCTTCCTCTGATCCTGGAATACTTGGCTGAATTGCTTCAAGTTTGGACTTTCCTTTTCTTCTATCAAGATCCATGCTTCAGCTATTTTTTGCTTACTGTTCTTTTGAACAGCCCATTTTCTCTCATCCCCTGATGAAAATGTTTCTCAGAGGTGCTAGCAACTTAAAACCTCCCAGAAGGGCACCTATTCCAGGCTGGGACCTTAATTTTGTGTTGGAGAAGCTCACTCTTCCTCCTTTTTGAGCCAGCTGCCACTGCAAATTTAAAGTTTCTCTCTTGGAAAATTGCATTCCTCTTGGCTATATCTTCAGCAAGGAGAGTTTCAGAACTGCAGGCTTTAATGGCTGTGGAGCCTTTTCTCATCTTCCATGCAGATTGTTTCCCTGAGGACAAATCCCTCTTATGCCAAAGGTGGTTTCTAGCCTGACTCTTAATCAGTCCATACACCTTCCTACATTATTTCCTAATCCTCAAAATAGAGGTGAAAGGATCCTCCATTCTCTTGATGTACACAGCTCAGGTTCTACCTGGACAAGACTAAGGATCTTTGGAAATCAGCTCAACTATTGATCAGCTTTGCTCCTGGTGCTCAGGGCAAAGCTATTTCTAAGCAAACCTTTTCTAAATGGATTGCACACTGTATTAGTTTCTGTTATTCCTTTAATGGCAAGGTTCCTCCTCAAGGAGTGAGGACCCACTCTACAAGAGCAGCCTCCACTTCTGCAGCTTTTTTGAGGGGGTGTCCCTACTGAAGACATTTTGGAGGCTACTACGTGGTCTTCTGTACACACTTTTGCAAAGCATTATAATTTGCCTTTGTTCTCTAGATCCAGAGTGGGGTTTGCCACTGCTGTTCTGCAGGGCATTTTATCCAATCCTTAATTGGGTTCGTACCTCCTCCCTCTTCTCTGGGCTTTGGTAATCAACCCATTTGTTAGGACTGCAACAATGAAACACGGATATAGTATAGTTGTGTACATTTACCATAAATGTACATGTCGGAGTGTATTCACTGTTGCAGTCCTGGTTTCCCTCCCTCCCTCCTTCCCCGTTTTAGTATTCTCCTGCTCTCTCCTATCTTGGTGCAGGCTTTGTTTGGTTTATTTTACCAAGGATAATTTATATTTTATCTAAGCCTTGTTTTCTAGGGGGCTCCTGACATTTGTTGCAAAGACTGAGGAAGTGACGGTCGGCCGCCTCCTTTTGTATCAAGGATACTGACGTCCTATACAACCAACGTCATATTCCCTTACCATTGGTATTCGGGCCGATCGAGGGCTACTGGGGGCCTGATAACCCATTTGTTAGGACTGCAACAGTGAATACTCAACATCTACATTTATGGTAAGTGTACACAATTGTACATTCTCCTAGCATTACAGGCCTTCCAGGACACCCTCCTTCTTGGGATGATTGATAATCAAACTGACGGCATATCTGTCGTTTGGTGCTTTAACAAATTGGGGGGGAAATCTCTCATCCCTTTTGTTGAAAAGCAGTGAGAGTCTGGCAGTGGGTGATTTCCCCCCCAACCACTTTCTTATGAAGTGCACGTACTGGAGAAATCCATAATGTTAGCAGAGAGTGGTCTGTCGGTCAGTCAGTGGTGGAGAAGATTTTCCATCAAGGAGTTCAACAAGTGCAGAAGATTCTTTGCCCTAGTCCCCCCTCTGGGGAGTCAACAGGAGATGCTCTAGTCTGTGTTTGGCTCTTCAGTCTCCTTGACGCTTATCCTACGATGTTCATCGTGTTTCACTGTTGTAGTCATTACTCTTAGGTTATCCTGCTGGCAGGCTACCCGCAGTCGGCCTGAATTCCAAAGTCTTGGTCCGGCGTCTGTTGCTGTCGCCTCTTCCCTGACGTCAGTGCGCCAGGGGTATAAAAGATGCAGCCGATGCCATTTTCTTCAGTCTTTCTTGGCGTGCAGTGCCCGAAGCAGATGTTCGTGCATACAGCTGCAGTCATAACAGGGTTCTCCTGCCGTCAGGCGGGTTCTCGGTCGGCCGAATTCCAAAGTCTAGGTCCGGCGTCGGTTGTCGTCACTTCTTCCCTGACGTCAGTGCGACAGGGGTATAAAAGAACCAGCCGACGCCATTTTCTTCAGTCTTTCTTGCTGTGCGGTGCCCGAAGCAGAAGCAGTTCGCAAGTGCCGGTCGGCCAGCTCCTGAGATTACAAAAAAATTTGGAACCGAAGTCTTCTTAAAAGCGAAGTACCCCGTTGTGGAAACTTTTTCTTGCCTCAGACCGATGTCAGACAAAGTTAATAATTGTATTTCTTGTGGGAAGCAAATACCGCATAAGGATTTCCATTCCCTCTGTATACCTTGTTTAGGCCCAGACCACGACGTCTCGGTCTGTCGCTTGTGTGCTACATTCAACAAACGCACTATTAAGCATCGGGCGGAGTTCGCCCAGCATTATTTTGGGAAAGCATTTAACTATACTATGTCGTCGGATACTCCGACTCCGGTTTTGTCTAAAAAACGCAAAGACAAGGACCGACACTCAAGGTCCGGCCTCTACCGACACCACGCCAAAGCCGACTACACGTGGTCCGGTTCTCAGCGAGGCGCCTACGCAGCCCCTGATTACCGACGACATCTTTGGCGGTGTCTCCTGTACCCGAGGTCGCAGGCTCCTTGGCCCACACCCGGACTACAGATACTGAAGCCACGCTTGGCATTGAAACACAGAATGTGGACAGGTCCACCTCCACTCAAGGTGTCTTCAGACCTTCCTCTTCTTTCTCCATCAAGGCTTTCACCAAGTCTAAAGCTACCATGCACCCTAAGAGACCAGCTACACAGGGCCCATCTCCAGGCCCCATGCCTAAGAAACAAATGCTTAAAATGGCTGAGGATTTAATTACTCTAATCAGACGTTCTCAGCCACCTCCGGACAAAAGACCCAGAGTGGAGGAAGATTCCCCCTCCTCTGATCAGGGCTCCATTATTTCAGAGCACTCTGATTATCAGGAACAGTCTTACTCTCCTTTTGAAGACTCTGATGCAGAGGAATCTATTCCTTCTGTATCCCCCCCTGAGGATTACTCATTTGGTGAAACTCTGCATACCTTAAGGGAACACTTCCACTGGGAAGGCCAGGATTATTCAGATTCCAAGAAAAGGCTCAGGGAATTTCTTTTGTTACCAGCACAGGCCTCTGGCTATACCTCCTGTCCTGGACATCCTAGATGATGTTTACTCGGGAGGCCTGCCTTAACCCGGACTCTCTCCCTCCAGCTCCAGTTAAGCCTGACAGGTACTACAGGGTTCCTGACTCACACCAATTTCTATACAAAAGCCATGCTGCTGACCTAGAAACCATCTCACAGGGGCCCAAGGGAGTTAAGGCCTCCATTGCCAAAAACCCATTGCCTTCCGAGAGAGATTCCAGATCCTTAGAAAGGTGGGGAAAAAGGTATATACCTCGGCTACCTTATCCATGAGGGCCTTAAACTGTCAGTTTCATATGCTAAAATACCAACAGTTTCTGTTATCTCAATTGAAAAGTAAAATGTCACAACCTGAACAACCAGACATGAAGGAGTTGCAGGATTTGCTGCATAGTGCAGAACAAGTGGGTAAACATACCTTACAATGTGGTTTTGATGCTCTAGAGGCCTCATGTAGAGCTGCTGTTACAGGCACAGTCATACGTAGGCATGCCTGGCTCAAGGAACAAGCCTTGCCTGATCATGTCAAAGCTAAATTACTAGGCGCCTCTCTTCAAAAGCATGTACTATTTGGGGCAAATGCTGAGGAAGTATTACGGAAAATGGAGGAAAAGGCTAAATCAATGCAAACTGTGAAAGAATTTCTGCAGGTTCAACCCCACTTTAGAGAAATTGGCCTTCCAACAACTGGTCATTTCCTGCCACAGACAGACCCCAAAGAGGTAGATACAGGCTCGAGGGGCAGAGGACAAACACAAGGCTCGTACAGAGGCAGACAATGGCAAGCTCCTACACAAAGAGGTGGTGAGGACAACTCGCAATCTTTCAGAAAGCAAACCAATGACTTTCCCCTTTGCATGCCAACCAGGTCTCAAATGGCAGCCCCCTTAGGAGGAAAGCTGGCACTATTCTCAAAAAATTGGCATATTGTCACAAAGGACAAATGGATCCTGAACATTATAAACAGAGGCTACAAATTCCATTTTCATACCCTTCCAAAAATGAAAGGCATGCCAAACCTGCCACACAATCAAAGGGCAGAGGCACAAAAGCAAATTTCAGATCTTATAAACATGAAAGCTATTCAAGAGGTACCTACACACGAGCAAGGTCAAGGTTTTTATTCCTGGCTATTTGTGGTGCCAAGGAAGGGCAAAGATTGGAGACCTTTTTTGGATCTTTCCTTCCTAAACACATTCCTACTCGTACCAAAATTCAAGATGCTCACTCTACAGCAACTTCTTCCCATGCTGGACAAAGGCGTCTTGGTTGGTAACATTGGACCTCAAGGAGGCATACCTGCATGTCCCAATCAGACAAAATTGCAGAAGATACCTCCGATTTCTTGCAGGTTCAATACATTATCAATTCTCTGCATTGCCCTTTGGTTTATCTACTGCGCCCAGAGTATTCATGAAATGCCTGGCATCAGTAATTGCCTACTGCAGACTTCAAGGGATACAAATGTACCCATATTTGGACGACTGCCTGATCCAAGCGGACAGCAAGCACATTCTTCTGAAACATCTGGCTTATGTAATAATGTTATTAAACTCTCTAGGATACACAGTCAACAAAAAGAAATCAAGACTAATACCCTCTCGGAAGATAATTTTCCTGGGTGCCAATTTGGACACAAACACCCAGATGGCCTACCTCACGCCAGAGAAGCAGGGGCAACTAATTCAATATTTCAGAACACTGGCAAATTGCACCAGGCTGACTGCAAGGAAAAT
The DNA here is from genome assembly GCF_019279795.1 of Protopterus annectens. Lineage (NCBI taxonomy): Eukaryota > Metazoa > Chordata > Ceratodontiformes > Protopteridae > Protopterus > Protopterus annectens. The sequence continues at coordinate 781,692,876 of NC_056750.1, read as the reverse complement.
CCTGCAGGCTCTGGGATTCATGGCATCTTGCATCTTTCTAATCCCATGTGCAAAGCTGCATATGAGAAAACTACAATGGTACCTAAAAAACATATGGTCTCAACACAGCCACAGTATGGAAACAATAATACCACTAATTCCATGTCTGCAAAAGGAATTTCTGTGGTGGGCTCAAGCATGCCAAACAAACACAGGTCTTCCATTCAGCAAGCCTCAAGCAAATAAAGTCGCCTCGGACTACGCCTGGGGGGCGCACATGACCGACCAGTGCATTCAGGGCAAATGGACCCAAAAAGAAAAGCACCTTCACATCAATCAAAAAGAAATGCTAGCAGTGATAAATGCTATTACAGCCTTCAAGGACCTTCTACAACCAGGTCAGCTATTGATAAGAACAGACAACACCACAGTTATGTGGTACATAAACAAGCAGGGAGGAACCCATTCTTATCCCCTATGCAGACTGGCCAGGTCACTTTGGAACATGGCCATGGACTTACAAATGGAACTACAAGCACAGTACTTACCAGGCAAGGAAAACACGCTGGCAGACAACCTAAGCAGGAATATGACAGATCCACACGAATGGAAGTTGCATCCAAAAGTTTTTACAGAAATAATCCAAGAGTGGGGAAGGCCAGACATAGATCTCTTTGCCTCCCACAAAAATCATCAATTGACAAAGTTCTGCTCAAGGATCTTCCATCCAAAGGCCTGGAGAGTGGACGCTCTCTTTCAGTTGGACATCAATGACAGTTTATGCCTTCACACCTCTTCCTCTGCTGCCCAAAGTCCTATTGAAGACCAGAACAGACAGACCAAAGATGATCCTCATTGCTCCGGACTGGCCAAGGCAACACTGGTACCCACTCCTGAGGAGCCTGACGCATTCCCCACCATGGACCCTGCCTCTAATGCCTCTTCTTCTGACTCGGCACAGCTTCAAAACTCTTCACAGTCAGCTGAAGACACTCAATCTAGCCGCATGGAAGATTCCTTAGGATCACAGCAGGCCCTGCTCTCCAAGGAGGTGCAGGATGTCATTTTGGAGGCCAGAAGGCCATCAACTAGAAAAGCTTACTCTGCAAAATGGAAACGTTTTTGTGTTTGGAATGAGAAAAAGGGCCAGTGCCCTGGAAAACTGAATGAATTTACCTCAAATACTACAATATTTGGCCGAACTGCTAAGCAGTGGACTTTCGTTCTCCTCCATCAAAATCCATGCCTCAGCCATTTCTGCAGAATACAACACTGATCCACCTTTATTCTCTCACCCTCTATTAAGACAGTTCCTCAGAGGGGCTAAGAATTTAAGACCTCCAAGAAAACAACCAATACCTGCTTGGGATCTTAATTTCATTCTGGAAAAACTGACTTTGCCCCCTTTTGAACCAGCTGCTTCGTCAGATTTACAATATTTCTCCTGGAAAACAGCTTTCCTTCTGGCTATCACTTCAGCTCGTAGAGTTTCAGAACTACAGGCTCTTATGGCTGTTCAGCTTTTCATCATCTTCCATCAGGAAGAGTTTCATTACATACCAACCCGTCCTTTATGCCTAAAGTGGTATCCAGGGTAGCTTTAAATCAGGCCATACATTTACCTACTTTTTATCCTAATCCTCAAAACAAAGGGGAGAGATTACTGCATTCCTTGGACATCCACAGACAACTGCGTTATTATTTGGACAGAACAAAGCCTTTCAGAAAATCAGAACCGCTTTTTGTGGCCTATGCGGTAGGAGCTCAAGGAAAGTCAGTATCCAAACAGACAATCTCAAAATGGATAGCCCACTGCATATGCTTTTGCTATTCCTTTCATGGCAAAACTGTACCTACAGGCATTAGAACTCATTCCACCAGGGCCACAGCCACCTCTGCAGCCTTCCTCAGAGGAGTTCCTACCAAGGATATTTTAGAAGCTGCCACTTGGAGTTCTGTGCATACCTTCTCTAAGCACTACAACCTACCATTATACTCCAGGTCTAGAGCAGGCTTTGTCACTGCAGTCTTGCAGGGCATTTTGGCTCCTCCTAACTCCACCTACTGCCTACCACCCCTTTCTTAGCTTTGGGATTCTACCCATCTGTTATGACTGCAGCTGTATGCACGATGAACATAGTACAGTTTTGTACCTACCATAAATGTAGATGTTAGAGTGCTAATACAGCTGCAGTCCAGGTTTCCCTCCCTCCTTCCCTTCTAGGGGTATTCTTTTATGGTGTATTTGCTTGCAACAATATTTTTTTGATTATATTGCATTGCATTATTACATTATTTTATGTATTGCCTTCCTTCTGGGGGCACCTGACATCTGAGGCAAGAAAGACTGAAGAAAATGGCGTTGGCTGGTTCTTTTATACCCCTGTCGCACTGACGTCAGGGAAGAAGCGACGACAACCGACGCTGGACCTAGACTTTGGAATTCGGCTGACCGAGGACCTGCCTGACGGCAGGAGAACCCTGTTATGACTGCAGCTGTATTAGCACTCGAACATCTACATTTATGGTAGGTACAAAACTGTACTTTCTCAAGTGCCGGTCGGCCAACTCCTGAGATTTTCGTGTTCGAATTTCAGATCCGAAGTCTTCATTTAAATCTAAGTACCCCGTTGGGGAAACTTTTTTTGTTGCTCCAGACCGATGTCAGAAAACGTTAATAATTGTATTTCTTGTTGGAAGCAAATACCTCATAAGGACTTCCATTCTTATTGTATTCCTTGCCTAGGGCCTGATCATGACGTTGCTAATTGCAGGTTTTGTGCTAGATTTAACCAACGCGCTATTAAGCGTCAGTACGATTTTGCATTTCATTACTTTGGCCGAAGATTTAATTACACAATGGCGTCTGGTAGCCATCCGACTACCGCAATTCACAAGAAACGCAAGGAAAAGGACAGGCATCCGAGGTCCAGAACTGACGACGAGGCTTCTTCTAAGCCAGTCGCCGGTTCTCAGTGAGGTGCTTTCGCAGCCCCTGATGCCCGCTACCTCAGAGCCGCAGGCCGCTTCCGACTCCCACAAGGAGCAGACTAGGCCGCTGGAAACTCAAGGTATTGGACACTTGGAAAATATTCCCTCAGATGGGTCCTGAGCCGCTGAGCAGGCATCGGCTTCTGAGGGTGTTTTCAGGCCTACACAGTTGTATATAAAACCAACTACAGCTTCAAAGGCAAAGACTAAAACACCACTAAAGACCAAGAAACAAGTGCAGCAAGCCCATGGACAGGCCTCCATGCCTAAAAAACAGATGCTCAAAATGGCCAAAGACCTAATTACTTTGATCTGGGGTTCCCATCACCCTCCTGATAAGAGGCCTAGGCAAGAGACCGAATATGAATCTTCAGATCAGGTTTCCATTTCCTCTGACTCCTCTTCTGAACAGGAATACTCTCTCCCTTCCTATGAGGATTCCGATGCTGAAGAATCTATCCCTTCAGCCTCCCCTCCTGAGGATTATTCTTTTGGGGAAACCCTGCATACCGTGAGGGAGCACTTCCACTGGGAGAGCCAAGACTACTCAGAATCTGAGAAAAGGCTCAGAGACTTTCTTTTACTACCTCAGCACAGGCCTCTTGCTATCCCTCCTGTTTTAGACATTGTAGATGTATTTTCAAAGTCCGGCTTGTCTCCTGACTCTTTACTCCCTGCACCTGTTAAGCCATACAGGTACTACAGGGTTCTAGATTCACATAAATTTCTTTATAAAAACCCTGCTGCTGACCCAGAAACTATTTCTCAGGGTCCCAAAGGGGTCAAGGCTTCCACTGCAAAAAACCCTATCCCCTCTGATAGGGATTCAAGGGCACTGGACAGATGGGGGAAAAGGTTTACACTTCTGCTACCTTGGCTGTGAGGACTTTAAATTGTCAATTTCATATGCTTAAATATCAGCAATACTTAATGTCACTGCTTAAACAGAAAATGTTAAATTCTGAATGTGCAGAAAACAAGGAAATGCAGGATTTATTGCATGCAACTGAACAAGTGGGACAGCATACTTTGCAATGTAGTTTTGATTCTCTGGAGGCCTATTGCAGGGCCGCTGTTACGGGTTCCATCATTAGGCGGCATGCTTGGTTAAAGGAACAGAATCTGCCTGATCATGTTAAAGCAAAATTATTAGATGCTCCATTACAGCATGATACTTTGTTTGGTGTTAAAGCAGAAGAGGTGTTGAAGAAAATGGAGGAAAAAGCGAAATCTATGCAGACAGTTAAGGATTTCTTACAGGTGCAGCCACCCAGATTTAGCAGGAACTGGCCTACAAAGAATTGGTCCTTTCCAGTGTCAGACAGGCCACAAAGAGGCAGATACAGATGCCCTAGAGGCAGATTCCCAGCCCCAAGGCTCATAGGTCTAAACAATGGGGTACTTCTACCTCCAAAAGCGGAGGAGACAAAGCACAGCCATACAGGAAACAGTCCCAATGACTTTCCTCTGCCAGCACCAAGCACTTATCTTTTGGCAGCCCCCTGAGGGGGAAAACTAGCACTTTTTTTCACAAAATTGGCACATGATCACCCAGGACAAATGGGTCGTGAACATTGTGTCTCAGGGCTACAGGTACCACTTTCACACCCTCCAAGGGCAAAAGGTATGCCAGACCTGTCACACAATCCGTGGGTAGAGGCATAAAAAACAAGTTTCATCCCTCATGGACATGAGAGCCATTCAGCGAGTACCACAGCAAGAGCAGGGACAAGGATTTTACTAGAGACTTTTCTTGGTACCCAGAAAGGACAAAGCCTGGAGGCCAATACTGGACCTATCTATTCTAAACACATACCTGGATATTCCAAAATTCAAAATGTTGACTTTGCAGCAGCTTCTGCCCATGCTGGGCAAGAAGTCTTGGCTTGTAACTTTGGACCTAAAAAAGGCATACCTGCATTTCCCAATCAGACAATATTGCAGAAGATACCTCAGATTCATAGCTGGCTCAATGCACTACCAATTCTCTGTACTGCCCTTTGGCATATCTACTGCTCCCAGGGTCTTCACAAAATGCCTGGCACCAGTAATTGCATTTTGCAGACAAAGAGGAATTCAAATATATCCTTACTTGGATGACTGCCTTATTCAAGCAGAGAACAAGGACATTCTACTAAAGCGTCTGGCGTTTGTAAAAAGATTACTAATTTGCGTAGGGTACACAGTAAACAAAAAGAAATCAAAACTAGTACCCTCTCGAGAGATAATATTCCTGGGTGCAAGCTTAAATACAACTGCCCAGGTGGCTTATCTCACGCCAGGCAAACAAAGGCAACTGACTTCTTACTTCAAAATGTTGGCAACAAAGACCCAGTTATCTGCAAGAAAAATTCTGCAGGCTTTGGGCTTCATGGCATCCTGCATTCTGCTAATTCCATATGCCAGACTGTGTTTGAGGAAACTACAATGGTATCTAAAAAGTGTTTGGACTCAACATTGCCACAGCCTGGAAACATTAATTACCCTCATTCCCTGCCTGCAACAGGAGTTTTGATGGTGGGCACAGGCCTGTCACAAGGGACAGCCATTCCCTTTACCCACAGCCAAGCATACACTAACAACAGATGCATCAGGTTATGCCTGGGGGGCCCACATGGCAGGACAATGTATTCAGGGCACATGGCCTGCAAATCAGATGCATCTTCATATCAATCAAAAAGAGATGCTAGCTGTTCAGAATGCTCTGACAGCTTTCAAGGATCTACTTCATCCAGGACAAGTACTGATAGACGGAAAATACTACAGCCATGTGGTACATAAGCAGGGAGGCACACATTCCTACCCCCTCTGCAGACCAGCCATGACTTTGTGGGACACAGCATTGACTTATCAAGTTCACCTGCAAGCACAATTCCTGCCAGGAAAGATAAATACTCTGGCAGACAAACTAAGCAGAAACCTCATGGATCCCCACGAGTGGAAACTGGATCCACAAGTCTTCAGCATGATAACAAGGAAATGGGGATGCCCAGACGTAGATCTATTTGCCTCCCCTCACAACTGCCAACTACAGAGATTCTGCACAAGGACTTATCACAAGCAAGCATGAAAAGTGGATGCCTTATCCTTCAGCTGGTGGAACCTTACAGTATATGCCTTTCCTCCACTGGCTCTCCTCCCCAAGGTACTCCTAAAGGTCAGACAAGAGAAGCCAAAAATGATACTGATTGCCCCAGACTGGCCACGCCAGCACTGGTACCCAATCCTAAAGAACTTGTCTCAAGGTCCAGCCTGGACATTGCCTCAAATTCCTCACTTACTGACCCAACAAAACAATCGGGTCCTGCACAGCCAACTCAGGACCTTAAATCTGGCAGCATGGCGGATAATGTAACCATTCAGAACATTTTTTCAAAAGCTGTTATGGATGTTATCTTGGAGACCCGGTACCAGAAAATCTTATGCAGAAAAATGAAAGAGATTCTGTGCTTGGAACCAGGAGCAAGGCATTGGCACACGTGTACCAAATATCCCTCAGATTTTACAATACCTAACTGAGATGCTGAACAAAGACCTTTATTTCTCATCAATTAAGAGTCATACCTCTGCCATTTCAGCCCATTACAATACAGAGCCACCTATCTTTTCTCATCCTTTAATAAGGCAGTACCTCAGAGGGGCCAAAAACATTAGGCCTCCAAGGAGGGCTCCAATTCCGGCCTGGGACTTCAATTATGTTTTGGAAAAACTCACACTGCCTCCTTTCGAGCCAGCTTCAACAGCAGATATAAAAATCTTATCCTGGAAAACAGCTGTACTCCTAGTAATAACCTTAGCAAGGCGAGTCTTGGAGTTACAAGCAGTCATGGCTGTGGAACCTTTTATCATTTTTCATCCAGACAGGGTTTCTCTGAGGACAAATTCTACATTTATGCCTAAGGTGGTATCCAGTGTGGCCCTCAACCAAACCATTCACTTGCGTACCTTTTATCCAAATCCACAAAACAAGGGTGAGACCATTTTGCATTCTTTGGACATACACAGACAGTTACGCTTCTATTTGGATAGAACTAAAGCTTTCAGAAAAACTGAGCAACATTTAGTGCCATATGCTGTAGGATCGCAAGGAAAGGCCATCTCAAAACAGACTATTTCTAAATGGATAGGCCATTGCATCCGTTTCTGCTATTTTCAACATGGCAAATCAGTGCCTGAGGGCATTAGGCCTCATTCCACCAGTGCAGAAGCCACTTCAGCAGCCTTCCTCAGAGGAGTACCAACCAAATGTATCTAAGAGGCTGCAACTTGGAGTTCAGTGCACACTTTCACAAAGCACTACCACTTACCTCTTTACTCCAAGTCCAGAGTAGGCTTTGCCACTGCAGTTCTGCAGGGCCTCATAGCCTCTCCTAATCCTATTTAGCCCAGCCACCCATCCTCAGCTTTGGCATCCTACCCAAGAGTAATGACTGCAACAGTGAAGCACGATGAACATAGTACAGTTGTGTACCTACCATAAATGTAGATGTTAGTGTATTCACTGCTGCAGTCCAGGTTACCCACCCACCATCCCCCTTCTCTTTGCTGGGACTTATCTGCACTTCTCTATCCTATACAACCTATTTGGTGTATTTGCTTGTAGATAAAGAAAATGTTATTTTTGTGCATGCATGTTTATTGGCATATTTTTCAACCTACCAATTTGGGGGCACCTGACATCTGGCAAGAAAAACTGAAGAAAATGGCATCGGCTGCATCTTTTATACCCCTGGCTCACTGACGTCAGGGAAGAGGCGACAGCAACCAACACCGGACCTAGACTTTGGAATTCTGGCCGACTGAGGGTAGCCTGCCAGCAGAGTAACCCAAGAGTAATGACTGCAACAGTGAATACACTCGAACATCTACATTTATGGTAGGTACCCAACTGTACTTTTCTCCATTTCCACTAATAGCCAATGCTTTCCTCCCCAGTCTAACAGATGAAAGCTGGCCTCCTAGTGTTGCAGGCCTTTCAAGATACTCTTCCTTCCTGGATTACTGTGATTCAGGCAATGTCAGTGTTCTGGTAAATCAACTGGTAAGGAGGAACTAGATCTTACTGCTTGTGTCACGAAGGTCTGAGAATGTGTCAGTGGGCAGTCTCATCCAGTCGATTTCTGATAGCAATGCATATTCCGGGGAAATCCAGCATGATAGCAGACAAGTCGAGCAGGTCCAGTTTAATGCCTCTGGAGTGGTCTCTTACCATGCGAGTTGCAGAAAATATATTCCGCCAATAGGACCAACCTTGCTGCGCTCTCTTTGCATCTCCCCTCAGCAACAAGTGCAGCAGGTTCTTTCCCCTGATCCCCCACCCACCCACCGGCGGAATCATAGAGAAGCATAGTTGCCACCCGTCTCCTCTGTGCTTACCCACCAACTCCTCTAATCTCCAAGTTTCTCCAGAAAGCATCTCCACTGAATAAAGCACAGTCATCCTCATTACCCCTTATTGGCCTTGTCAGTTTTGGTTCCCCTTTCTTTGGCCTCATCTAGTTTGCTCATCATAGATTTTGGATCCAGTTCCAGGCCTTCTGTCTCACCTGACCGACATTGTTCACCTGGACATTTTAGGCCTAAAGTTGACCGCATGGTCTCTTCACTTCCGTTGATAGCTAGACAGCCCTCTCCATCATATTTTGTCTTCTCATAAAGCTTTCAGTAGGGAATTTACGGAAGTAAATGGAAAATATTTGTTGTTTGGGCACAATGGAGAGAGATTGACCCCTTTTCAGCACCAGTACCTAAAGTTCTCGTCTTTTTGGCTACAATTTTTAATGAAGGGGCTAGCTCCTCATCTATTAAAGTACAGCTAGCTGCCATTTCTAATTTTATATTGGTAAACAATTCCACGTTGGCTCCTTCAAAACTTTTTAAGGCCTTTATAAGGGCAAGCTTTTTCTTAGGCCCCTTTTAAAGGCCCAATTACAACATGGGATTTAAATTGAGTTTTACAAGCTTTAACTCCTTCTCCATTTGAACCATCAGCAAAGAGGAAACTAAAATGATGTCCTTCATGGATGCATCTGCAGTCATAACAAATGGGAAGTCTGGGTCCGGCCGGCCCCGATGTCGCACTTCACCCCGGTCATCAGCTGTTCGCAAGTGCCGTCGGTCAGATCCAGAGATTCCGATGTCAGAAAAGTAAACAATTGTTTAACCGGAAACAAATACCTCATAAGGATTTCCACTCTTACTGCCTACCTTGTTTAGGCCCAGACCACGTTGTTCATCCTTCAACCGACGAGCGCGCTTACGCCGGGTCGGAGAACATCCCCAAACAATTAAAAGCGCAAAGAAAGGACCCCCATTCTTCAGCGGTTTCGCTGAAACCACGGATAAGTGAAACTTTAGCTACTACTGGGGCCTCTACTGATTTATCTGACACCATCCCTTTAAACTGCTAAAACAGTTCCTGCTAAGACCCCCTCACACAGACACCCTTCTAGTTCTCAAATGCTTACTCTGGCAGAGGATTTGATTTCCTTAATCAAGAACAGAGCCTCCCCAGCAGGAGTAGAAGTCTCAGACACTACAGACCAGCCTGAGGCATGCTGATGAATCCATTCCATCGGCCTCACCTCCAGAAGAATTCAATGGCAAGAACAACCACAACATAGACCCTTAGCTATACCTCCAGTCTTGCCTGTTGTGGATGATGCATTTAATGATGTTTGCACTGCTCCTGATTCACTTGCAGATCCTGAGACTATAGCCCAGGGGCCTAAGGCAGTAGCTTTGAAAGGAAGCCAGGTCTTTAGACAGATGAGGCATACCTGCGCACGCCCCCATATAATTTGCAATTTGCACTCAGAAACAAGAACTACCCCTTTACTTCTTGGCATTAACAAAACAGCAAAAACTAAGCAGCAAAGGTGCTGCAGGCCTTGGGATTCATAAACCTCCTAGGGAACCACCACCTACAAACATGGGACTTGATTTTTTGTACTTGAAAATTGACATCTTCTCCATTTGAACCAGCGGAGGGAAGGATCTGGGTAACACCTAACCATCAAAACTGCTTTGCTTTTTTTTCTGGCAATTACAATTAGAAGGCTCTAGAACTCTGGCAGTACAACCCCTTACAAACTCCTTCCTGATCTTCCATCAAAATAGTCTCCATAGGGACCATCTACATTTTATGCCCAGGTGAAGTCCAGATCCAGTTTGTCCTAAAGATCCAGATGTGCCTACCTTTCTTCCCAACCAACCCTCAGGGGGGGAGGCTACTGCATACTTGGATGTACATAGACAGTTGTTACACTTACTGGACTGAGAACCACTAAAGGTAGAAAAAAAACCAGCTGTTAGTTGCCTATGCATGCACTAGGAAGGGAAAGCAAGCAAAAACCAAACAGACAAAATGAAAGGAAATGCATCAGAAATCAGATCTCCTTTCATGGAAACCAATGCCACAGAACATAAACAGAATGCCAAGCCCAACAACAGCCACTACCACACAACTACCTTTACTTTCTTGGCAATAGGACATTATTGAGGAGCTACTTGACCTCCGCGGTACAAGAATTTTGCCAAGCATTACAATACACCTATATTCTAGATAGGATCCCAGGGTTTACCACTGCTGTACTGCAAGGGGGATAACTACTACAATTTTCACTTCCACCTCCCTAAGTACTCTAGTGGTATTCTACCCATTACTCTCCACTCCTTGACTGCAGATGCAGGACTACCTATTTACAGTACAGTTTTGATGCTACTATAAAATGTAGATAGTCTGGATGCATATCTGCAGTCCACCCACCATACTCCTTCCCTCTTTCCCCATCTGCAGTTACTCCTAATAGCTTACTGGGGGCCTCTCTTTATGGTCTAGTCTGGTACACTGTATTTAGCATATGTATATATGCCTACACATTTATCCAAATTTAGCCTTTCAAAGGGGCAATCTGGCACCTGGGGCAAGAAACACTGAAAGAAAGTAAGTGATGGCCGATGCTTTTATACCGAACCAACAGAGATGCCGTCGAGGGTGAAGGTCGTTATTATCGACGTGGATGAACTTTGGAATCCGGCCGACTGAAGGGCTGCCTGGCCTTAGGACTAGGATTTTGGTATGACTGCAGATGCTATCGGACATCTACATTTATGGTTTTAACCTGGAATACTTTCTAGTAACCATAACATCCACTAGAATAGTCTCAGATTTCCAAACCCCATCTTCAAAGTACCTTATTTGATTTATAAAGCTAGCGTATTAATTATTATGAACCAACCAGTCGTTCTTTCTTAAGGTAGTGTCAGAATCCAACATCAGTCTATCAAGTCTTTCCAAATTTCACGGCAAAGCAGAATACATGTTACACTTGTTGGATGTTCACAGACAGATGTTTCTATTTCCATAGAATGGAAGATTTAAGAAAATCAGATCAATTGTCTCCTTTTGCTTAATCAAAATTGGGCGAACCAGTTACAAAAGTAACTTTAGCCAAATGGCTAACTGATTGCATTTCCTTTATCTACAACAAATTGGGTTTCTTTGTCAAAACCTTTGAGCTCATTCATCCAGGTCCATGGCAACTTCATCAGTATTTTTGTCCAGATCTTCCATGGACAATAGTTATGCTGCTTCAGCTTGGGCTAATCCTCATACCTTTACTACTCATTACATATTGGATCTGGTCTGTAGGGGAAGAGAAGTATTTGGCTCAACAGTGATCAGGAATATTCTTCCTTGGAGTCCTCCCGGGATTCAGGCAGTAGGGGACTCTGTCCCACTTGCTGAAGAATGAATGAAAATTGGCAACATCAGATAAAGAAGTTATGTACTGACCATAACGTTTCATTTGTGTTGTCCATTTTCATTCATCTCCCCTCCCTCCAACCCCTGCTGGTTTGTTTGTGACCTCTGGAAGAATGAGAAGATACTAAAGGAGTCAATGTTCCTGCCTTTGAGCTCCAGATACTGATTTTTTCAAATTATGATTGTTTCTAATAAGACAATAAAAAATGAACACTTGCCTTTCCCAAAGGAGAATCTTTGAGTTGAGGGGACATTTCAGGGGAGGGGGGATGCTGTAGCCCTGAGGTGTCAGTTTTTTTCTTGGGAAATGGGTTGTTCAATATCCCAGCATTCATTCCATTTGTAGGATTGATAGTTGTCTTGTGCTTTGCTGGGCAAATAAGTTTCCTTTGTGGTGGGGAAAACTTACTTAATTTTATTTCCTGTTGAGGAATGTTATTTTAAAGCTAGTAGTATAGTGTTGTTCCTTAGCGTACTTTCTAAGCTTTTTAACTCTGACTTCGGTCACTGTGATGGAATACCTCAGGGTTTTTGGTCACATGGCATCTGTGATTCTCTTGATACCCCATGGCAAGATGCCACATGAGAAAGATAGTGGTATATGAAATCTTTTTGGTCCCAAGATCAGTACCCTTTAGCTTTTCAAATTACAGTCCTGGGGTTTGTCAGAATAGAAATCTTGTGGTAGAGACAACAGATACCCTTACATCCAGGTCTCCCCTTCTCCCTCCCCATTTTAAAGTTTATTACCACAGACGCTTTGGACTTCACTTGGTGAATAATTTCTGGAGGGATAAAAGTGCAGGTGTAGGACACCAAGGGCAGATGCAAGCACATAAATATCAAGGAGATGCTTGCCCTGATCAAAGCATTCAACTATCTAAACCACTTTGGTGTCTGGGACCACTTCTTGAATTTACAGACAATAACACCGGTTATGTGATGCATCAACAAGCAAGGGGAAACCAGGTTGTAACCGCTTTATAGACTTAGCCATGTTAGCTTCAGGATATAGCTTTATACCACAGTCTTGCTCTACAGGCAAGATTGTGCTGTGAAGCTATATCCCAAAGCTAACATGGCACAGTCTTGCTCTACAGACATCCTACATTCTGTCAGAGCAAAATTGTTTGCAGTCGAGCTGAGCAAAAGCAGAGCACACCCTCATGGATGGAATCTAGATCAGAGGGTCTTCCAAGATTTGATCCATCTGTGGGGAGTTCATCAAGTAGACTTCCAACAATCAGTTGAAAAGATTCTGTTCTAGGACACTCTGCACAAGAAAGCATGGAAGATGTATTTTTCCTTTGACAGGAATGTTCCTGTATGCTTTTCCACCCTTTCCACAATTATCCAGGGTACTTCCGAAGATTTGGAAGGAATCCCCCAAGGTCACTGTGGCTCAGACAGCCATGGTTCTCCCTTCTTTTAGAAATGCCCAGGGGCAATTGCCACAAGCTTCCTCACAGACTGGATCTACTCTGTCAAGAGCATGGGTGTTTGCACTCTGACATCAGTGAGCTACAGTTGACTGTCTGGATGATAGGTTCCTAAAAGGAATTAAGATTGTGTTTACTGAGAACATGCAGCAGGTAGTAATGTAGGAAAGGAGCCCTGCTACTAGCGAGTCATAGATGTGTGTGTGTGTGTGTGTGTGTGTGTGTGTGTGTGTGTGTGTGTGTGTGTGTGTGTGTGTGTGTGTATATATATATATATATATATATATATATATATATATATCTGCTAGTTCTCTGGTTCTCCATTTGTGAGATGTTTTTCGTGTTTCACTGTTGCAGTCGTTACATTTGGGTTATCTGCTTGCAGGTAGCCCTCAATCGGCCTGATTAACAAAGTCTTGGGTCCTGCATCAGTTGCTGTCCCTTCTTCCATGACAGGTCGTCGGGGATATAAAACATGCAGCCGACGCCATTACATCAGTCTTTCTTGCCGTGCGTTGCCTGAAGCAGAAGTAGTTCGCAAGTGCCGGTCGGCCGACTCCTGAAATTTTCGTTTTCGAGTTTCAGAACCGAAGTCTTCAACTAAAGCTAAGTACCCCATTGGGGAAACCTTTTCTTGCTCCTTACCGATGTCTGTAAAAGTTTAATAATTGCATTACTTGTGGAAAGCAAATACCTCATGAAGATTTTAATTCGTACTGTATTCCTTGCCTAGGCCCTGACTACGACGTACCTTGCTGTCGGTTTTTTGCTTTATTTAATCAGTGCACTATCCGTCATCTGTATATCTTCACCTTTAAATATTTAGGTTCTCTGTTTAATTATTCAGAAATGTTGTTGGTTAGCCATCCGGCTACCAGAATTCCAAAAAAATGCAAAGATAAAGACAGAGACAGGCCGGCGAGGTCCAAAACTGCCGACTATGCTTCTCCTAAGCCAGTCGCCAGTACTCAGTGAGGCATTTTCACAGCCCCTGATACCCGCTACTTCTGATTCGCAGGCCTCTACTGATACCCATTCGAAGTCTGGTATGCTGCGAGATGCTTCAACTGTGGACCCCGTGGATGTTTCTACCTTGGATGGGTCAGGAGCCGCTGTGCAGGCACCGGCTTCTGAAGGTGTATTCAGGCCTACAGACTTGCATATTAAACCTACGCCTCCTTTTTTACTTAGGCCTAAATCTCGAACCATGCCTAAAAAAAGATGCCCAGGCCACATGCTCAGGCTTCTATTCTTAAAAAAACAAATAAGAATGGCTGAAGGTCTAATAACTCTAATCAGGGGTAGCCAACCCCCACCCCCCTTCTAAGAAGCCTAGGACTGAAGTTGATAATGAATCTTCTGACCAGGATTCTGTTTTTTCTAAGGATCTGGATTTGCCCTTATCTATTTATGAGGATTCTGATGCAGAAGACTCCATTCCCTCTGCTTCCCCTCCTGAGGATTTTTCTTTTGGGGAAACCTTACATATTCTAAGGGAGCATTTCCACTGGGAAAGCCAGGATTTTTCTGATTCAAAAAAGAGGCTTGGGGATTTCCTTCTCCTACCTCAGCATAGGCCTTTAGCTATTCCTCCTGTACTAGGCATTGTTGATGCTTTTTCGGAATCTAGTTTGGCCCCTGATTCCTTGCCTCCTGCTCCCAGAAAACCTGACAGATGCTACAAGGGCCCCTGAGTCACATAAGTTCCTTTTAAAAATCCTATTGCGGATCCAGAGACTATTTCACAGGGGCCCAAGGGTGTTAAGGCTTCTACTGCTAAAAATCCTACCCCTTCTGATAGAGACTCCAGGGTGCTGGATAGATGGGGTAAGAAGGTTTACACTTCTGTGACCTTAGCCATTAGGGCTTTAAACTGCCAATTTCATATGTTAAAAGTATCAGCAACATTATTGGATTGCTTAAACAGAAACTTATGTGGATTCCTGACTGTGTGGAAAATAAAGAATTACATGTTTTAATGCATTCTGCTGAACAAGTTGGAAAACATACTTTGCAATGTGGTTTTGATTCATTAGAGGCCTCTTGCAGGGCTGCTGTTACTGGGTCTGTGCTCAGAAGGCATGCTTGGCTTAAGGAGCAATCTTTGCCTGATCATGTTAAAGCTAAGTTGTTGGATGCTCCTTTAAATCAGGACTGTCTGGCAACACGGCTGAGGAAGTTCTTAAAAAGATGGAAGATAAAGCTAAATCTATGCAAACTGTTAAAGATTTCTTACAAGTTCAGCCTCCTAGATTTAGTAGGCACTGGCCCTCTAAGAATTGGTCCTTTCCAGCCCCTTCCAGGTTTTCTCAAGCCCAACTTAGACACAGCAAAAACCCCAGGTTTCAGTCCCAGGGGACACACAGGGCTAAACAGTGGGGGCCTCCAAATCCAGGAGTAATAAGACTCCCCCCTATGGTAAACTGTCTCAATGACTTCCTTTTAAAGTTTCCAAGCACTTATCAACTGACTGCCACTTTGGGGGGAAAGATTGCTCTTCATGCAAAGAATTGGGAACTCATTAACCAGGACAAATGGGTTTTAAATGTAGTGTCCCAGGGATACAGATTTCACTTCCACACGTTACCAACACCAAGTGGGTGGCCGGACCTACTCCCAAATCAGTGGGCAGAGGCCCAAAAACAAGTATTTTCTCTCTTAAGCATGGGGGCTGTTCAACTGGTACCAGAAGAAGAAAAAGGACAAGGTTTCTACTAGAGACTTTTTCTGGTACCCATAAAAGAAAATTCATGGCTTCCTATCCTGGACCTGTCTACTCTAAACACCTTTTTGGAGATTCCAAAATTCAAGACGTTGACTCTTCCACAGTTACTTCCTATGCTAGGCAAAGATGCCTGGTTGGCAACAGTAGATTTAAAAGAAGCATACCTGCACATCCCAATCGGGGAATCTTGCAGAAGATACCTATGCTTCAAAGCAGGCTACACGCACTATCCGTTCTCTGCACTGCCCTTTGGCTTATCTACTACACCCAGGGTATTCACAAAGTGCCTAGCTCCAGTTATTGCATTTTGCAGGCAAAGAAATATTCAAATATAGCCATACCTGGACAATTGTCTAATTCAGGCAGAAAGCCAGGACATACTTTTGAATCATCTGGCCTTTGTACAAAGGGTTCTAACTTGCCTTGGGTACACATATAAAAGAAAAGAAATCACACCTGGTACCCTGTCAACAAATTATACTCCAGGGAGCAAGCTTGAATCCAACTTCCCAGATGGCTTACCTCACGCCAGAGAAACAAATTCATTTGACAACCTACTTCAAACAAGTGGCCACAAAAACCTTGCTGTCTGCAAGACAAATACTGTAAGCCTTGAGGTTCATGGCCTCATGCATTCTTCTAATTCCATATGCAAGACTACATATGAGGAAACTACAGTGGTATCTAAAAAAAGCCTATGGTGTCAACATTCTCAGGATCTAGAAGCAATGATTTCTATCATCCCTTGCCTACGCCTGGAGTTCCTTTGGTGGGCAGAGACCTGCCACCAAAACAAGGGACTTCCTTTTACACCACCCCCTGCCACCCAAACCCTAACAGACACCCCCTGCCATCCAAACCCTAACAGACGCATCAGACTATGCATGGGGGGGGGCTCACCTGGCAGGGAAGTGCATTCAGGGCAAATGGAACCCAAGTCAAATGCACCTGCATATCAATCAAAAAGAAATGTTAGCTGTACAAAATGCTCTGACAGCCTTCAAGGACCACATTCTTCCTGGACAACTAATGGTAAAGACTGACAACACCATTGTTATGTGGTACATAAACAAGCAGGGGGTACACATTCTTACCCCCTCTGCAGACTAGCTATGGCATTGTGGAACACAGCCTTGAGCTACCAAGTGCACCTACAAGCTCAATTCCTGCCAGGAAAATTAAATACACTGTCAGACGGACTAAGCAGAAACCTCATGGACCCACACGAGTGGAAACTGGAACCAAGGATTTTCAGCATGTTGACAAGTATATGGGGGAGCCCAGATGTAGACCTGTTTGGCTCTCCTCAGAACTACCAATTGGACAAAGTTTGCACAAGGACTCCCCACAAACAAGCCTGGAAAATCAGTCTATGCCGCCTCTGCTCTCCAAAGTACTACTGAAAATCAAATAAGGCAAACAAAGGATGATTTTGATTGCTCCCGACTGGCCACGCCAACACTGGTACCCCCTCCTGCGCAGTGTGTCACGGTTATCCCCATGGCACCTGCCTCGGACTCCTTGCCTGTTGTCTCAGCAGGAGAACCAGATTCTGCACCCGCAGCTTCTAACACTGAACTTTGCAGCCTGGCTAATTACATAATCTCTCCTTGACCATCCCTCAGTAAACCTGTGATGGATATTACTTTAGAGGCAAGGAGGCCTAGTACTAGAAAATCTTATGCTGAAAAATGGAAGATATTCTGTGCCTGGATCCAATCTCAAGGGATGAGCACAGCAGCGCCCAATTTACCACAGATTTTAAAATACTTAACTGAGATGCTTCACAAGGGCCTGTCTTTTTCCTCCATTAAAATCCACGCCTCAGCCATTTCTGCTCATTATAATAAAGAACCTCCCCTCTTCTCTCGTCCATGGCTCAGGTAGTTCCTCAGAGGGGCCAAAAATGTAAGACCACCCAGGAGAGCTCCAACCCCAGCCCTGGGACCTTAACTTTGTTTTGGAGAAACTCATTCTACCTCTTTTCGAGCCAGCTGCTACTGCAGACTTAAAATTTCTTTCTTGGAAAACAGCTTTTCTTTTAGCAATCACTTCAGCCAGAAGGGTATCTGAATTGCAGGCCCTTATGGCAGTGGAGCCTTTCATCATCTTTCATGCGGACAAGGTATACCTCAGAATCAATCCATCCTTCATGCCCAAGGTGGTATCCACTGTGTCTCTCAATCAGTCCATTAATTTGCCAACCTTTCCCAATCCACAGAACAAAGGGGAATGGATACTGCATTCCTTAGATGTGCACAGACAACTTAGATTCCACTTGGACAGGACTAAACCTCAAAGGAAATCTGAACTGCTGGTGGCATTTGCTGCAGGGGCAGAGGGGAAGGCTATTTCAAAGCAAACCATTTCTAAATGGATAGGCCATTGCATTAATTTCTGCTATAAGCACCATGGAAAACCTGTCCCCCAGGGGATCAGAACTTACTCCACCAGGGCTGCATCTACCTCTACAGCCTTTCTCAGAGGCGTCCCTACCAGGGACATCCTAGAAGCTGCTACCTGGAGTTCTGTACATACTTTCACCAAGCATTATCATTTGCCAATTTTCTCTAAATCCAGAGTTGGCTTTGCCACTGCAGTCTTGCAGGGCCTTATAGCTGGTCCTAATGCCATCTAAATTCCTCCTCCCAACCATAGCTTTGGGAATCTACCCAAATGTAATGACTGCAACAGTGAAACACGAAGAACATAGTACAGTTGTGTACACATACCATAAATGTAGATGTTCAAGTGTATTCACTGTTGCAGTCCTGGTTACCCTCCCTCCAGCCCCCTAATTTCTTTTGGCTATACCTCTACTTTCCTTTTTTTATGCTTAAAAGCCTTTTTGGTGTATTTGCTTTTTTGTTGGAGGTATATCATTGTACTGTTATATTTAATCGAGGCAAGAAAAACTGATGTAATGGCGTTGGCTGCATGTTTTATACCCCCTGACGTATGGAAGAAGGGACAGCAACCGATGCAGGACCCAAGACTTTGTTAATCAGGCCGACTGAGGGCTACCTGCAAGCAGATAACCCAAATGTAATGGCTGCAACAGTGAATACACTCTTAACATCTACATTTATGGTAAGTGTACACAGCTGTACTTAACTATCCCATCCCATGGCCTTTCCCATTCCTCTATAAAGGTTGGTTTATCGGCCATTTCAGCATGCTAGTTGCTGTTATCGGTCTTCAGCTGACTTCATTCTGTTTTCATCCCTGAACCACATTCTTTAGTAGAGCATGGATGGCCTAGTGGTGCAGTCATAAGGAATGCCTCCTTTATTTTTGTGCTACATGATGGAGATTTTGGAGGTTGATGGTCTATCTCTCTCTTCATCTTTCTGTTTTCTTGCTGGAGGAGAGTTTGAAGTTATGCTTGGAGACCAGATATTTGTACTACTCTTGGGGGGGGGGGGGTGCGGGGTGCAGGCTTTCCATGGTGTTTGCTTTCCACCTACATGAAAATGTCTTCTTTGGTAGTGTGTCATAAAGATTCATTTTGCTGAAGTTTTTTTTTCAGCTTGGATGCCCTGATTAGACCTTTTTACCCAAGTTTTTAAGTTTTAATATGGGAGGAAATTCATGAAGTGCAAGTCACTTGGTGCCTGCCTTAGGTGGCCAAAAATTTGATTCCCTCAGCGTCCTGTTTGCTTGTGTGAGTCTGCATAGGTTACTTTGACAGTTCTCTTGTACGGAGTCTGAGAAAGGTACATGTGGATCAGTGCTCTGCCTGGTTACCAAATAAAAATAAACTTATGGTAAAGTTGGTTTTGTAGATTTGCTTATAAAAAGTTTTTTGTAGTGATGAGAGCTTAATCCACCAGGTTTACCATGGTGTCTTTGACCACTTTCTGGGGCATTTGTTTTTAAAGGAATTGTAGGATTGGTGCAAACCCACTCTTTTCCATTACTATGTTGCCTTATAGTCATGATATCTTACTTGTTTTCCATTGGGAAGTGAATAATTAGCTTAAAACACTTCAGCTAGTGACCAATGAAGGTAGTAAATATGCCCAAATGTCGTACTGAGGCTGGAGATGTCTTCTGTGCGGGCATGATGTTAAGTTGTCAATCTCGCCTTCATTCTTGCTGGATGGGTTCGGAGCCGATCCTCGGCTCTGACTCGGCACTTGCTTAGCTTGAGAACTCCTTTTACCAGCTCGAGGCAACCCTATATCCCATGATGCAAGGCGGGACTACCCCAGATCTCGTTTGCCGCTTTGCAAAGAGGTCTCCTTTTTTGCCAGCTGAGGTAAGTTTGAGTTTTTCAAACAGCTTTAGTCAGGGTTTATCTTCCCCTTTTCCTATTTTTTAGTGTGTAGTGTCCATACAATCACCCTATTCCCCTTATAGTAAAAAAATTTTTACTTTATAAAAAGTTTTAAAAATTTCAGTTAGGCCTAGGCCTTCCTTATTAATCCCTACCTGTGTGTCTGTGTTTGTGGGATTAATTTGTGTGACTGTTTTGGTGTGTGTGTGTGAGTATTTTATTACTCTTTTTCCTTAGACTATGTCTAAAGAGGTAAAGGTCTCTGGCTTCAAGAAGTGTGACTCGTGCTGTCAGAAAATGTCTCTGACAGACGGTCACACTTCTTGTGTTTACTGCCTGGGGCCTTTACACCTGCAGGACTCCTGTGCTTTGTGTCACTCTTTTAGCCAGCGAGTCCTGCAGGAAAGGAGGAATAAGTTAATCCTCCGTGGCTTGCTAAAGCCGGAAGGTTCACCCACTAAACCTGGGTCAGTAAGCCTTCCAAGCCATCCAAGGGTCAGGCTACAGCTTCCAAGCCTTCCCGGTGGCTCCGACTCCTTGTCGAGATCGCTCGGCCGGAGCCGATCTTTCTCCTTCTCAGCTAGGGTCGGTTCCGATCGGTTCCGACACCCAATCTGCTGTTGCCTTGTCTGCTCCGGCTGGAGCCGACACAGTATCAATATCGGGCGAAGCCTTGCTCCATCTGGAACTAGGGCGTCGGCTCCGATGACTTCCTCCAAGAAGAGATCTCGGTCCCGCCTTTGGAATCTATCCACTGCTCGGGTCTCCTCTTTTGTCGGGCGGAGTCATCGGAGCCGATCTTCGAGATCTTCCAGGCTGTCTGACCACGATTTAGAGAGGGTGGTAAGCAGGCTGTTAAAGTCGCAGGCACTGGCCCAAATGCTCCATAGCCCGTCTCAGCAGACTTGCTATTGCTTCACCCTTGAACTTCCTCCTCCGACTCTCCACCAGAGTTGGGCCAGAGCTTCGGGACAGCGACTGTGTCGGCGCCGAACCGATACATCCTTTTTCGGCTCCGTCGTCTTGCTCGATCTCCTCCTTGAGACCTTCCTTGGAGGGATCCGGTCGCCGAGTTTCCCTAGTCGGCTCCGAGGGGCTAGTGGCATCGGACCCTTGTCCGACCCGCTCTCCTTCTCGGGCTTTGGCTTTGCAAGCTCGGCACCGACATCTGCCTCTGAGCCTTCCCTCTCGGTGGAGCCGGAATTCCTATTTCCTCGAATGGGAATATTCCGGTCTCCGGGAGGGGAGCCTTTGAGGTGATGAGGAGTGTTCTGGCACCTGAGCCAGGTCAACGGTCCATCCCTCTAGCTCCTCCCTCTTGGTGCCTGTAGACGCCTCTTGCCAGCCTCTTGCTCTCAGGCCCAGGGATCCATCGCCCAGGTTTCCCCATTGGGAATATCTTCCTCTTCGAGGTTTCTCCTGATCCTGCAGGGGAACCCCTCGAAGAAGGGCGTGAGGAAACACACACTCCCCTGAGTCTACTACATCTGATACCGACTTAGATGAGTCGGAGGGTTCCGATCCCCTCTGAGGATGTCTCCTTTCAGACATCCTTGAGCTCCTCAAACAGAGGGGAATTGGCCTCCATTGACCCCTCCGAGGATGAGTCGGTATACCTGGAGGCTTTGGATCCCGACCCTCCACCTCCTGGGTGTCTCTGCCTTCGACCCACTTATGCAGGTAGTGGCTCGAAGGCGGCAGCTCCAGATTCTATGGAACCTGTCCCCGGGAGACCATCCAAGTTTATTACGGCCCCTCGGACAAACAGTTTCTTTCCAAAGGTCTCTGTGGATGCTATGGTGGTGGCGGCCACTAAGAAGGAACTGCGGATCCTTCAGTACCTGTCCATCCTCCTAACAAGGATTCTAGGACCATGGACAGGTATGGAAAGCGGATGTTTTCTTCAGCGACCTTTGCTATGCTCGCTGAACTACCTTTGTCACTTCACCAGGCTTCAAAGAGATATTCTCAAGGAACTAGGTGAAGTGGTCCAGGATCCTTCTGCTGCTGGGGCTCAAGAAAGATTGCCTCACAGCTAGCAATCCTGAATTCCTTATCCAACTCCTCCATGCGGCTCATATCCTATGCGGCCGATGGAGCGAGCAGCCGCAGGCACAGGAGTGGCTCTTAGATGTCAAGCCTGGATGCGGCTTTGTAATTTTGCGGACCCCTTTAAGTCCTTCACCAATACCCTTTGACGGTTCGGCTTTGTTCGACCTCAGGTGAAGGATACCTTGACCAGGTGTGAGCAGGACGGTAAAACTCTTTCTGCCGTTGGAGTCCATTTTCCACCCCTTCTAGACCATATCCCAAGGGTCAGAAGGAGGGAAGATGTGGTTCATAAAGCTCAAGGAGCTACACGGACACACTTGGTCAGTTTACTCCCAGAGGCAGAGGGGTAACAATAATAGACGCCCTAGAGGCAGGGGGTCCTCAGAACCAGGGCAACAGGGAGTCTCTTCCTGAGAAGCCATTTCAGCACCCCTGAGGTGTTGCCCGACTGTCCACCCTTGGAGGCAGTCGGGGGAAGGATTTCGCTGTACCCAGTAGCCTGGCATTCCCTTTCACAAGATATGTGGGTACAGTCGATCATATCCGAGGGTTACACAATCCCCTTGAAGGTATCCCACCTCGACAATCCCTTCCAGACATCTCACCCGGTCAAAGGGATTTGACAGAACAGGAGGTTTCAAAGCTCCTAGAAAAAAGAGCCGTCCAGACTGTTCCAGCAGACCAAGTAGGATCCGGCGTCTACTCTAGATTCTTTTTGGTCCCCAAAAGGGACGGAGATTGGAGACCAATATTAGACCTGAGCAGTCTAAACAGATTTGTCAAGAAGGCAAGATTCCGGATGGTCACGCTTCAGTCCATTCTGCCCTTTCTGGGCAAGGACAACTGGATGTTCTCTATAGACCTTCAGGACGCGTACTATCACATAAAGATTCACAGGCGCTCCAGACGGTTTCTCCGCTTTCGGCTCGGGACCAGTCATTACCATTTCAGAGCCCTGCCCTTTGGCCTCACTTCAGCCCCCAGAGTGTTTACCAAATGCATGGCAGTGGTCACAGCTCATCTGAGACGTCAAGGATTCCAGGTGTTTCCTTATTTAGACGACTGGCTCCTCTCCGCCACCACCAGGTGTCAGCTTCTTCAGACCAGAGACTACACTCTGCAGCTATGCAGGAGTTTGGGAATTTCAGTCAATTTCGAAAATCTTCTCTGCGGCCTTGCCAATCTATCACCTTTATAGGCGCAGAATTAAACACCGTCAAAATGTTAGCCAGACTAACAGATCAAAGAATTCTGGACATCCAAAAATACGTTCGGATTTTATTGCAGAGCAGCAAAGTCAAAGCCAGACTGATACTAAAGGTTCTAGGTCTTATGGCTGCGGCCATTGTTCTTCTACCACTGGCTCGCTTCCACATGCCTTCTGCAGTGGTTGTTATTCACTCAGTGGTCGTTCCACAGTCTTCCGATGAGGCCAATCTTAGTCACACAATCGTGCAGGACTCATCTGAACTGGTGGATATCTTCCCTCTTCTTCATCAGGGCCGACCTTTTGTTCCCCTCCTCCGTTGCCACAGTTACTACGGATGCCTCTCTGATCGGGTGGGGGCATTATCAGGGCAGGATGGTCCACGGCGTGGCAACCCATAGAATACCATCTGCACATAAATGTCCTGGAGATGAGAGCGGTGCTTTTAACGTTGCAAGCCCTCAACGACTTTCTTCCCGTAGGGACTATTGCAGTACAAACGGACAACATGTCTGTGGTCTGGTACATCAACAAGCAGGGCGGGACCAGGTCCTATCCGTTGTGTCGAGAGCTCTCAGACTTTGGCAATGGGCAATCTCCTCTCATCGGTTTCTGATAGCAACGCACATCCCCGGCAGGTCCAACCTCTTGGCGGACAGGCTGAGCAGATCCATTCTCATGCCTCACGAGTGGTCTCTCAATCTGTAGTGGACCAGATTTTTCTGAAGTGGGGCACACCTTGTTGCGATCTTTTTGCTACACCCCAAAACAACAAGTGCCCCGATTTTTTCACCCTCTTTCCCCTACCAGGCCAACCCCTGAGAGACTCTCTAACCCAGGATTGGCCCCGGCGACTTCTGTGCTTTTCCTCCCTTTCCCTTGATTCCACAAGTCATTCAGAAAGCCACCATTTTGAGGGCCAAGTTGATTCTCATTGCCCCTTACTGGCCTCAACAAATTTGGTTTCCGTCTCTGCATCGTCACCTCCTGGTGCAGCCCTGGCATCTGGACCCAGTTCTGGATCTCTTGATCCACCAGTCGGGTCAACAGCACCGGGCCATTCATTCTCTCAACCTCACTGCTTGGTTGCTCCACTTCCTTCCCTAGCCAGGCTTCCTATGATCTCTGATTCGGTCAGAGACATCTTAGTGGCTTCTTTAAAGTCGTCCACCAGAACGGTTTATGCTAGCAAGTGGCGACGTTTTTCCATTTGGGCAAATTCCAGGAATATTGATCCCTTTACTGCTCCTGTGCATTCTGTTTTAGATTTCCTGGCTGAGGTTTTTCAGTCAGGATCTTCTTCATCTACAGTAAAAGTTCAACTGGCTGCTATTTCCAAGTATCATGTTGGCTTGCAAGATCATAACATTGTCTCATAGACTATGCAAGGCCTTTCTGAGAGGAGTGTTTCTCTTAAAGCCGCCAATAAAACATCCTCCGCCACAATGGGATCTAAATTTAATGTTGGCATCCTTGATGTTACCTCACTTCGAACCGTCTGCTTCATGTTCATTGAAATTATTGACCTGGAAAACTATATTTTTACTGGCTGTCACTTCAGCAAGAAGGGTTTCCGAGATTCAAGCTCTCTGCATCCGTTCCCCTTACTTGGTTTTTCACAAGGACAGGGTATCCTTAAGAACGAACCCGTCCTTTCTCCCCAAAGTTGTGTCTCAAACCAATATTAATCAATCCATAGATCTACCATTTTTTTTCCCAAACTATTCTGACAGAGCTGAACAAAGCTTCATTTTTGGATGTCCATCGTCAGCTCAGGTACTATTTGCATAGAACGAAACAATTCAGGAAATCGGACCAATTATTTGTCTCCTATGCAGAAAACAGGAAAGGTCTCCCAGTGTCTAAAGTGACCTTATCCAGATGGTTGTCTTCCACCATTTCTTATGTGTACTCACTCAGAGGCAAGCAACTACCTTGTAAACCGAAGCACACTCAACCAGGAGTCTATCCACTTCTGCAGCCTTTCAGGATAGACTACCCATTGATACCATTTGTGCAGCAGCTACTTGGGCCCTCCTCATACCTTTGTCTCTCATTACAAGTTAGATGTGGCCTCCAGAGACAGGGCCAGTTTTGGTTCCACAGTTCTCAAGAGTCTGTTCCATTGAGCCACCGGGATACAGGTGCTAGGGGCGGTCCCATCCAGCAAGAATGAAGGCGAGATTGACAACTTAACATTTAGAAGTTATGTACCTACCATAACGTTCCATGTTAGTTGTCTTCTCTGCCTTCTTTCTTCCTCCCTCCTTCCCCCTGGCCTGGACAGATCTTGAAGAGTTCCTATCAGGTTGTTTCCTCCTGAGCCTTCATTAGAGGACTCTTTTATTATGAACTTGGGTTTCCTAAATATATTAGGTTAGTCCTTAGCAGGGTAGGTTAGCTACCAAACGAGATCTGAGGTAGTCCCGCCTTGCATCATGGGATATAGGGTTGCCTCGAGCTGGTAAAAGGAGTTCTCAAGCTAAGCAAGTGCCGAGTCGGAGCTGAGGATCTGTTCCGAACCCATCCAGCAAGAAAGAAGGCGAGAGAAGACAACTAACATGGAACGTTATGGTAGGTACATAACTTCTAATTACTGAAGCTAGATTAAAATGGAAGAGCAAGAAATCCTGCAGTTTTTGTGTAATTATGGGAATTAAGATAGTGGATATGTAGAGGCTTGATTGCAGAAACTGATTATGTCCATATTTATTTCACAGAGAATTAGTGAAAAACCTCAAGTAATAGCAGACTATGAAGCTGGAAAAGCTATACCAAACAACCAAGTTTTGGGCAAACTAGAGAGAGCTTTAGGTGAGTAGTTTGAAAGATTTATACAGAATGACTTTGTCAATACTTGCTGCATGACTGGCAAGAGTTCTGAAGAGTAAAAGGTAATTCTATAAAGTAATACAGCAGTTAATTTTAATTTCCATTTGTTTCCCTGGTGCATCTTGTGAACGTTTTACCATTTTTCTTGTCTTATTGTTACAGAAAATGTTTCTCTCTCTGTGACCTAGTCACCACCTACAGGTTTACATCCTATTGAGAGTATTTTGCTGAAGTCAAGTGGAGTGCTGTAAACAGCTTGTTTGGTAATCCTTTTCCAGAGAGAGAGCTGATAAATCTTTGAAGAACAGGGATATATTATACCACCACAGTGTGTAAAAGATTGCTCATTTATATTGAGTGAAGTGTTGCTTTTTTCTATGTAGCTATTGCATTTGACAAACTCGAAGCACAGTTTCATAAGCTACAGGCTGCTGCAATTTGCCTTGCTGATCTCTGTTTTAAGACGGTCACTTTTGAATTGAATAGGGTGGAAAGCTTTTTTACCTAGTTAGAGTGTGGGGGAGGGAAGATCTGGAATATTTTTAAGGACCGGAGCTTTAAACATTTTTTCACCTCTGATGTTGAGAATGAACAGCTTTTTTGCAAGCTTAAGTTAAACTCTTTTCTGGTGTAATTTAGTGAAGTAGAAGTATAGACTTTGCTTTTACAGACCTTATAAAAAGTTAGTAATTCAGAATAGTACCACTGCAAAAAGGAGGAGTAAAAAAAACCCTTATGCCTGGCATGGTCTGGTTTATTCTTCTGTACCACTAGGGCTACAGCTGCAGCTCACAGGTGTCGGACACAAATTTTCCCATATTTTAGCTGTTCCCATAATCCTACATCTCTCTGACACTATCCTTGCCAGATCTTGCTTTTGCAGCTCTTCATCGCTACATCACATCATTAAGACTCCAGGCTTTCTCTGTGAATTCCTTGTTGGTAGTGTTTTGAGAATTTCTCCTTTATTTTCCTTTGGTCTATTTTCTGTTGCTCTTCTAGAGCTGAGCCACCCCCCCCCCCCCTTGCCCCTGGCTAGGTCTGTTATTACCTAAAGGTATGTGGTAGATATCTGTTGTAAGTGTTCTAGGGTCTTAATGCAGGCCCAAATGAATACAGGCCTCCTCCGTCTCCACTTTGGCTCTTCCTGTCCATGCCTTCAGCCCGAGCCCCTCATCACCAGGGAACAGGTCCTTAATGTTCTCGCAAAGGCAAAAAATACAGTCTCCATGGGACCCGATGACAACTCTGTTTGTATCCTACATGAACTCAGGCATGAGCTCTCAGCTCTGTTAGACACCCTGTTCAGCCTGAGTACCGGCTTCATCCCAGCTGAATGGAGGACCGCCACTGTCATCCCTGTCCACAAAGGTGGAGCATCCACTGACGCAGGCAATTATTGGCCCATCAGCCTAACTAGCCTGATCTGCAAAGCCATGGAACGCATTATTATGGACCTTATAAAGAAGGGCATTGGCAGCCTCCAGACGCTTGACTCCACACAGTTTGGTTTTGTCAGTGGGAGATCATGCCTGTTAAACATGGTCGACTTTTTCGAAACAGTCAGCAGTGCACACCGCCTACCTTAACCTAGCCAAAGCCTTTAATACTATTCCCCACTCGGGCATAATAGATGAACTCTCCCAGCTAGGCATCAACCCGTATGTTACTAGATGATTAGCTAACTGGCTTACTGATAGAACCCACTCAGTCAAAGTAGGGGAAGCCACCTCCTAGTAGTAGACCCATTACGAGCAGTGTACCCCAAGAAGCTTTCTGTGGGCCTGTACTGTTTGGGATATACTTTTCTGAGGTACAAGCCAAAACCAGTGGTGTGTGGCTGAACAGGTTTGCAGATGACTACAAGCTGGGCACTGTCTTAAATTCCCCTAGTGATGTGAACATCCTCCAAGAGGACCTTACCCAAACTAATGATTGGTGCCAGAAGCATGGCCTCAAACTGAAAGCTAAGAAATGCGTCATTATCCCCTTTGGGGAGAATGTCATCCCCACTAATTATCTCATTAACAACAACGTACTAAGCGTGCAATAAGTAGTGAGGGACTTGTGCACCCAGGTTGAAAGCAACCTAACTTTTGACCAGCCCGTTGCCTCCGTTGTACGGAATGCTTTCTGCATGGCCCACCTGGGTATTTCATCCAGGAACAAGGTCATAACATCCCTGTACCCCACCCTTATCAGACCCATTATCGAGTACAGTGCTTGCTCAGGCATTTACCTTGCCAATCACATGCAGCAGTTGGAGAGACTACAGAGGTCCCTGACAAGGAAAATCCAGGGTCTCAAATACCTGTCCTTTACAGTTGGGCTAAAAGCCCTGTCCCTCTACTCAGTCACATACAGACTACTCTGAGGTGACCTGTTTCTGGCATACAAGGCCATTTCAGACCCAGGCTTGATGGAGTTGCTGCATATCCGTAAGACAAACTTCACTTGCTCAACCTGCATGCAAGGCCTTAACCTGGTCTGTGACATTAATAGAACTTGTTGGCAGGATAGATTTGTGTGCCAAAGACTCCCCGTCTGTGGAATAGATTCCCTGTCCATGTCAAGCAGAGTACCTCACTAGCCCTCTTTAAGTGGAACCTAGATGACTGGATGAGAAGCAGAAAATACACCCCTGGGAATCCCACCTGTGTCCCTGCTGGGCAGGGGAAACAGTTGCTGACTTTGAGGGAACATGGATGAAATTCTTGGCTAGGCTTATAAGGGCCTCTCTGCCAATAGCCTAGTATCACCCTATAAACCTATAATTCTTGATGTCCTTCTATTCTCATGTTGCAGTATTCTTGCATGTGGGATCCTCTGCCTTGGGCGACCCAAGCGTCTGGCTTATTTTCAAAAGCTTAACCTGGCTGCTGTAAGGTATGTGGGACGTGTCACGTTGACACCATAAACCGTGGGCCATAAATGCAATGTCCTCATGCACCAACCTCAGAACTTCTCTGCCACAGTTGAACGTCTGCTTTATTGTTCAGCTCCACACTAGAGTTTCCAATAAAGATAAGTACCCCATTGTGGAATCTTTTCCTAGCTTTTTTGCTAAGCTTGGGTTGCTGTTTAATTCTTAATTAGCTGATTCCATCCATGTCATCTAGGAAGGGAAAATGTAAGTGCAGTTAGCAGATCCCACACAGGTAGCCACGACCTCTGCATGTTTTGCTTAGGGCTGTCCCATGACTATAACACGTGTTCAGTCTGCCAGTTGTTCATTCACAAAACACTGCACAGCCGTCTAAAAGCCCTTAACCTCTTTGCAGAAAACCTGTCTGAAATGCTTAGCCCTCTGTATGGAATCAGAACTGGCCATCGCAGCAGAGCTGCCAAAAAAGATGGCCAAGGTGTGTAGGCCTGACACTGCACCTCTGATACGGATGTCTTGTCAGTTTCCGGTCTATGGGGCTGAGGAACATCAGATAGGACTGGTGACTTCGAGTACCATTTGGGAAGCCACGCTTGTTTCTCCAGCCTGCACGTCAGCGGAGGTATCTACAACTTTGAGCAAGCCTGGATGTTCTTCATGTTTCACTGTTGCAGTCATCACATTTGGGTGATCTGCTTGCAGTAGCCCTTAGTCGGCCTGATTAGCAAAGTCTTGGGTCCTGCGTCGGTTGCTGTCCCTTCTTCCGTGACGTCAGGTCGTCAGGGGTATAAAACATGCAGCCGACGCCATTACATCAGTCTTTCTTGCCATGCAGTGCCTGAAGCAGAAGCAGTTCGCAAGTGCCGGCCGGCCAACTCCTGAAATTTTTGTTTTCGAGTTTCAGAACAGAAATCTTCAACTAAAAGCTAAGTACCCCGTTGGGGAAACTTTTTCTTGCTCTTAACTGATGTCAGTAAAAGTAAATAATTGTATTACTTGTGGAAAGCAAATACTTCATAAAGATTTTCATTCATACTGTATTCCTTGCCTAAGCCCTGACCATGACGTACCTCGCTGTCTGTTTTTATGCCTTATTTAAACCACAAGCTATCCATCATTGGTATATTTTCGCTTCTAAATATTTTGGTGCTCTGTTCAATTATCCTGATATGTCTTCGGTAAGC
This sequence comes from Protopterus annectens, assembly GCF_019279795.1. Lineage (NCBI taxonomy): Eukaryota > Metazoa > Chordata > Ceratodontiformes > Protopteridae > Protopterus > Protopterus annectens. Next base: position 781,662,537 of record NC_056750.1, on the reverse strand, counting down.
CATCCGACTACCGACATTCCGAAAAAACGCAAAGGTAAAGACAGAGACAGGCCGCCTAGGTCCAAAGCTGCCGAAGATGCTTCTCTTAAGCCAGTCACCAGTTCGCCGGTACTGTGTGAGGTGCTTTCGCAGCCCCTGATGCCCGCTACTTCAGATTCACAGGCCTCTACTGAAACCCATTCGGAGTCCGGTATGCCGCGAGATGCTTCAGCTGTGGAACCTGCGGATGTCTCTACCTTGGATGGGTCTGGAGCTGCTGTGTAGGCACCGGCTTCTGAGGGTGTATTCAAGCCTACTGACTTGCGTATTAAACCAACGCCATCTTCTTCTTCAAGGCCTAAAACTCAAAGCATGCCCCAAAAACTGACGCCCAGACCGCATGGTCAGGCTGCCTATGCCTAAAAAACAAATAAGAATGGCTGAAGACCTTATTACTTTAATCGGGGGAGCCAGCCTTCCCCCTCTGAGACCTAGGACTGAGTTTGCTTTTGATACTACTGACCAGGATTCTGAATTTTCTGTTTCCTCTGATGACCAGGCCCTGATCTACCTATGAAGATTCTGATGCTGAGGACTCTATTCCCTCTGCTTCCCCCCAGAGGATTTTTCTTTTGGTCAAAACTTGCATACTGTCTGGGAGCATTTTCGTTGGGAAAGTCAGGATTTCTCCGATTCTAAAAAGAGGCTTAGGGATTTCTTACTCCTGCCCCAGCACAGGCCTTTAGCCATACCTCCTGTACTAGACATTGTTGTTGATGCCTTTTGGAATCTAGCTTGGCCCCTGACTCTTTACCTCCTGCTCCCAGAAAACCTGATAGATATTACAGGGTCCCTGACTCTCTCAAGTTCCTTTTTAAAGGCCCTACTGTGGATCCTGAGACCATTTCACATCCTACCCCCTCTGATAGAGACTCCAGGGCGCTGGATAGATGGGCTAAGAAGGTGTACATTTCTGCAACTTTGGCCATTAGAGCCTTAAACTGCCAGTTTCGTATGTATCCGCAGCATATTATTGGATTACGTAATCAGAAAATTATGTTGATTCCTGGTTGTGCTGAAAATGAGGATTTACAGGATTTACTGCGTTCAGCTGAACAAGTTTGAAAACATACTTTGCAATGTGGTTTTGATTCAGTAGAGGCATCTTACAGGGCTGCTGTAACTGGGTCTATACTTAGAAGGCATGCTTGGCTTAATCCTTGCCAGATCATGTTAAAGCAAAATTACTGGATATGCTCCCTTAAACCAGGACCCCCTGTTTGGCAACAAGGCAGAAGTTGTTCTTAAAAAGATGGAGGAAAAAGCTAAATCTATGCAAACTGTTAACTGTTTCTTTACAAGTACAACCTCCAAGGGTTTAGTAGGTATTGGCCTTCCAAGAATTAGTCCTTTCCTGCCTCTTCCAGACCTTCTCAGTCCAAACCCAGATCCAGCAGAGCTCCCAGGCTTCAGTCCCAGGGTACGCACAGGACTAAGCAGTGGTGGGCCTCCACTTCCAAATCTGGGAGTAATAAAACTCCCCCTATGGTAAACTGTCTCATTGACTTCTTTTTAAAACTTCCAAGCACTTCTCAACTGACTTGCCCCTTTGGGGGGAAAGATTGCTCTTCATGCCAAGAACTGGGAACTCATTACCCAGAACAAATGGGTTTTAAATAGTGTCCCAGGGATACAGATTTCACTTCCACACGTTACCAACACCAAGCAGGTGGCCAGATCTACCCCCAAATCAGTGGGCAGAGGCCCAAAAGCAAGTACTTTCTCTCTTAAGCATGGGGGCTATTCACTTGGTACCAGAAGAGGAAAAGGGACAAGGATGTAATGTGATCCTATCTTGCCTACATTCATTACTGACGGGCTCGGCCGCTATAACTAGCACGAAGTCTCTCATTGGCTGGGTCAACCCTGTATACCAGGATGCACCACGCCCAAACCCCCAGATCTCGTTTGCCGCTCCTAGAGTAACGACGTGATCTCGACTTGGCTGTGGCTAAGTACCCTCTCTCTTTTTTTTAAACTTATAGCTGTTGCTCCAGTTATACCAAAAAAGCTATTCTAATAGCTACGTTGTCTGTTGTATCAATTTTTTGTGACTGATTGCGTTTGTTGTTAGTTGATCCTTCTGTTTGGTGGGCTAGGCCCATTTAAGTTAGAGGGCCTTTGCCCTATCTTGTGTCGTTAGTGTTCGGGCGTTTAAGTTAGAGCCCTTTCCTCCCTCCCTACCTTGTGTTGCTGAGTGTGCTTCGTGTTGATAAGTCGAATTTTTGTTGCTCTACTTGTGGGTTGTGTTCCTTATGTCGGGCAAGGAACCAAAAGAACATAAGCCATCTGGCTTTAAAAAATGCGCCAAATGTGCGTATAAGATGTCGCTGACTGATGGCCACGCCATCTGTGTATATTGTCTTGGTGCCATACACTTGCAGGAATCCTGCAGTGTGTCATGCCTTCACTGCCAGGGTTTTACAGGGGAGAAAAAATAAACTTATCCGTAAGGGTTTGATTAAACCCTCCTTTGAGGAAACTGGCATCTTCTCCCTCTGAGAAATCCAGGTCCAAGACTAAAATGAAGTCTCCGACTAGTTCATCGGAGCCTCCGGAGAAAAGGTCAAAAACTATATCTCTTTCCTCGGCTCCACTGGTCTCTGAGCCGCAGGAAGTCTTGTCTGTTGCGGGGTCGGCTTCTTCGACTCCACGGTCGTCGGCGCCGAAGGAGGTTGCGGTGGTTCTCGAGCCTGCTTCGGCTCCGATCTTTTTGGAGCCGATTCGGAGCCATTTCCCCAGTCATGTCTCTGTTCCAACAGAGAAGGTTTCTCGACCCCCTTCTGTCTCCTCCAAGTCCTCCAGGCTCTCTGATTCGGATGTCGATAGGGTGTTCCAGAGGCTCCTCCAGTCGCCAGTGTTAACTAAATTATTTTCGGCTCCAGCCCAGTCGGCTCCGGAGCCAGCTACTATATCGGTTCCGTTTCTTCCTCCTCCAACAACTTCAGTGTCGTCTGAGCCGGAGTCTGCCGAATCGAGTGAAGTCCCTGGGTCGACTCCGAAACCTCCTGCTAGTCTTTCGGATCCGACCTCGGCTCCAACCTTTTCCATTCCTTCTACAGGTTTCGGTACTCTGGTGTCCTCAGTCGAACCCGAGGGGGGATACATCGGGGCTTCAGGCTGCGGCTCCGAGTCTCGCCCTTGGTTCTTCGGCTAGGGGTACCCAGACTCTCGGAGGCAGGTTTTTCGTCCAGTTCTGGTGGACCTGCCTTCGAGGCTATGAGGAGAACGCTGGCCAAGTCCATAGTGACTTCACCTGAATCGGCAACTCCTTTCCCAGATGCTGCGACTAGAGCTTCTGGTGCCCCCCCCCTCTCTGGACAGCGGGGCTCCTAGGCCTGAGAATACCTCCATGTGTGGTCCCCTACTTTCTGAGGGCCCTTCAGAGTCTGTGCCTGAAGAGCCTTCCAGAAAGAAGTTGTGCAAGAGGAAGCATGTAGACTCCCCAGATGAGTGTCACCTCGGATACCGACCTCGATGATGCAGAAGGGTCCCCGAAGTCGTCCTCTGATGATGTCTCGTTCTCCGATATCCTGGAGATCTTGAGACAGCGGGGCGACTGGCCATCCAAAAACCCTTCTGAGGATGAGTCTGTCTTCCTCAAGGCCTTCGGAGCCCAGCCTTCCGCCTCCTGGGTGTCTCCACCCTTCGATGAATTATTGGACCTTATTTGTCGAAGGGTGTGGGAACACCCTGACTCTGTGGAGCCGGTTCCTAGCCGCCCTAATAAGTTCTTATCTGCACCTCCTGGAAAATAATTTTTGACCAAGGGAGTACCTGTGGATGCTATGGTGGTGGGGTCTGCCACTCAGCAGGACGTGGCAGAGGCTTTTACTTCCATCCATCCTCCTAATAAGGTGTCTAGGAGTATGGATAGGTATGGGAAGCGTACCCTGGCTTCAGTGGCCTTTACCTTGCGGTCGCTGAATTACTTGTGTCATTTTACGTGGCTACAAAGGGATCTCATAAAGGAGTTGGGAGATACCCTGTCAGGTAACTTGCCTGAGGCGTTGGCCCAGCCTGTTAACGCCCAGCTGTCTACCCTTTCTTCCATCGTCAACTCGTCCATGAGGCTCATATCTTATGCAGCCGAGGCGGGTAGAGCAGAGTTTGGTAGCCCTTAGGAGGCAAGCTTGGATGCTTGTGTCATTTTGCGGAGGCTTTCAAGTCTTCTTTCACGGACGCCCCATTTCGGGTTCTCCCTTTTTGGACCCAAAGTGAAAGGCACCCTCACTAGATGTGAGCAGGAGGGTAAGACCTTGTCTGCCGTTGGGGCCCGTTTTTCGCTTCCCACTAGACCTTATCCCAAGGCTCAGAGGGGAGGGAAAATGTGGTTCAGAAAGTCTCAAAAGTCTTCCCCTGCCCATCATAGTGACCCCCTCCAGGGGCAGAGGAGGGGAATTTTAATGGAAGGCATTCGCCTAGAGGTGGAGGCCCCATAATACAGGAGACCATGAGTCCTTTTGTGGTTCCTCCTACCAACGTCCCTGAGGGATTACCCGACTGTCGTCTCGAGCCAGTCGGGGTCATTCGAGCATCTTCAGGCCTGGGAGTCCATCACTTAGGATCGATGGGTGCTTATCATCACCGGAGGTTACACCATTCCTTTATCCCCCGCCATCAAGGAAAATCCCGGACGTCCCACCCAGTCAACGGGATCAGGCAGCAATAGAGGTCTCAAGGCTGCTAGAAAAAGGAGTCATCCAACCAGTCCCCGCAGACCAGATCGGATTAGGAACTTACTCAAGATTATTTTTGGTGCCAAAAAGAACAAGGGACTTGAGACCCATTCTGGATCTCAGCCATTTAAACCGCTTTGTAAAGAAGTCCAAGTTCCGAATGGTCATGTTGCAATCCATTTTCCCCTTGCTGGAAAAAGGAGTATGGATGTGCTCCATTGATATCAAGGATGCCTGTTATCACATCAAGATAAACAAGGCCTCCAGGAATCATTTACGCTTCCGCCTGGGCGCCAGTCATTTTCAATTCCGAGCCCTGCCCTTTGGTCTCACCACAGCCCCCAGGGTGTTCACCAAGTGTCTGGCAGTGGTGACAGCTCACCTGAGACGTCTAGGATTCCAGGTGTTTCCTTATCTAGACGACTGGCTCCTCACCGCCCCCACCAGGTATCTACTCGTTCAAGCCACGAGAGCTACTGTCAAATTGGGCCATCTACTAGGGATTTCATTCAACTAGGCAAAATCTGTATTGCCATCACAGCGTGTTGCCTTTATCGGCGCAGGGCTAGACTCTGTAGAAATGTGAGCTTTCCGACCGGCAGAGAGAATAAAAGTGTTACAGGCCCAAGTTCTGGCTTTACTACCCTGGGAAAAAGCACAAGCCAGGATGGTTCTTCAGTTGTTGGGATCAATGGCGGCTACCCTTCTAGTTCCGCTAGCCAGGTTACACATGCGATTACTTCAGTGGCTCCTTTCGGCCCAGTGGTCATATCAGGATCATCCCTTGTCCCATCCGATTCTCATCACGGAGAGATGCCGGCAGGATCTGGGTTGGTGGCTTCTCTCGTCCAACCTGAATCAAGGGAGACCCTTGTGCCCCCGTCCCCTATTCCCACAGTAACCACGGATGCCTCCCAGATAGGGTGGGGGAGGGGGCATTATCTGGGCGAGACGGTTCAAGGTATGTGGCAAGACCACGAGGTTCACTTGCATATCAGTGTTCTGGAGATGAGAGCGGTGCTTCTAGCGTTGCATGCACTTCACAGCTCTCTTCCCAGGGGAACTATTGCGATTCTTTCCGACAACATGTCCGTTGTCTGGTATCTGAACAAGCAGGGAGGAACCAAGTCCTACCCCCTTTGCAGGGAGGCCATGAGAGTGTGGAATTGGGCGATCGTTTCCCAGCACTTTCTAGTGGCAACGCACATTCCGGGGAAGTCCAGTGTGATAGCAGACAGGCTGAGCAGAGCTATTCTGATGCCTCACGAGTGGTCCCTGAACGATCGAGTGGCTGCTCAGATCTTCTCCAGGTGGGGCCTTCCCTGCTGCGACCTCTTTGCCAGCCCCCTGAATGCGAAGTGCAGCAATTTTTTCACACTGATCCCCCCACAGGGGGAGTCAACCAGGGATGCTCTAGTCCACAATTGGCCCTCCGGTCAGCTCTATGCCTTCCCTCCGGTCCCTCTTCTACCAAGAGTGATTCAGAAGGCTACCTGCTTGGGAAGCAAGATGATCTTGATCGCACCACACTGGCCCCGTCAAGTTTGGTTCCCCTTCCTTCGAAAGTATGAGGTGGATGGTCCTTGGATTCTGGACCCAGCTCCAGACCTATTGACTCATCAGTCAGGACAGCTCTATCCGTCCCTACGAACTCTCAAGCTCGCTGCCTTGCTTCTCCACTTCCGACCTTAGTCAGACAGCATATCCTTACCCCGGAAGTAGTACATATTCTGTCCTCCTCCCACAAGTCTTCTACTAGGAAAGTATACTCTATTAAATGGAAGAGATTTGCAATTTGGGCTCAGCAACGTGATCTTGATCCCCTTACAGCCCCTGTGTCGGCGGTGTTAGATTTCTTAGCAACATTGTTTAGAAAGGGTTCGGCTGCCTCAACTACAAAGGTGCAGTTGGCAGCGATCTCTAATTATCATGTTGCACACGAGCCCTCCCTCATGGGTCATAAGCTGTGTAAAGTTTTCCTGAAAGGAGCCTGGTTGCTTCGCCCCCCGATTTCGCAACCCGTTTTGCCATGGGATTTAAATGTGGTGCTCACAGCTTTAACGTCTTCTCCCTTTGAGCCGGCAGCCTCTTGCAAATTGAAATTTTTGTCATTGAAGACTGCCTTTTTGGTAGACATAACGTCAGCTAGAAGGGTATCGGAGCTTCGAGCCCTTTCTGTTAAACCTCCTTATTTGATTTTTCATCAGGACAGAGTATCAGTGAGACTTAATCCTTCCCTTCTCCCGAAGGTCTCTTCTGCCCTTTGTCTCCACCAGTCTATTGAGCTTCCGGTCTTTTTTCCACGATTTTCCAACAAAGCGGAATACAAATTTAACCATTTGGATGTGCATAGACAACTGAGGTTTTATTTAAATAGGACACAACAGGAGAGGAAATCAGATCAGTTGTTTGTGTTCTTTTCGGACAGTAGAATTGTCAGATCTGTAACTAAGGGCACCATAGCTAAGTGGATTAGGGACTGCATCTCATTTATTTATGCATTAGCGGGTAGGGATCTTCCCTTTCCAGTTAAGGCGCATTCTACCAGGGCTATGTCAACTTCAGTGGCTTTTCATGCTAGACTATCCATAGATGAGATGTGTAGCGGCTACTTGGACTTCTCCACATACCTTTATTTCTCATTACAAACTGGACGTGGCCTCTAGAGGTCGGGCTTCCTTCGGTTCCACAGTGCTCAGGAGTGTTTTCCAGTGAGCCTCCCAGGATTTAGGTGCTAGGGACGCTGTCCCGTCAGTAATGAATGTAGGCAAGATAGGATCACATTACATCTTTTAGTTATGTACTTACCATAACGATAGATGTATGGGATCCATCTCGCCTACATTCTTCTCTCCCTCCTTCCCCCTACCTGTTGGACTTGGAGGAAACTTGTATTCTGATCCCTCTGAGGATATTATTTTTTCTCTCCTCTTACCTATATATCCTTATGGTGTGGTGTGTGTGCCAAGGTAATATTGGGGCAAACAAGATCTGGGGGTTTGGGCGTGGTGCAACCTGGGATACAGGGTTGGCCCAGCCAATGAGAGACTTCGTGCTAGTTATAGCGGCCGAGTCGGAGCCGATTCTCTGCTCCGAGCCCGTCCGTAATGAATGTAGGTGAGATGGATCCCATACATCTATCGTTATGGTAAGTACATAACTAAAAGTTTCTGCTCAAGACTTTTCCTGGTACCCAGAAAAGACAATTCATGGCAGCCTATCCTGGACCTGTCTACTCTAAACACCTTTTTGGTGATTCCAAAATTCAAGATGCTGACTCTTCACCAGTTGCTCCCTATGCTAGGCAAAGATGCCTGGTTGGCAACACTAGATTTAAAGGAAGCATACATGCACATCCCAATCAGGGAATCTTGCAGTTCTCTGCACTGCCCTTTGGCTTATCTACTTTGCCCAGGGTATTCACAAAGTGCAGAGCTCCAGTCATTGCATTTTGCAGGCAAAGAAATATTCAGATATACCCATACCTGGACGATTGTCCAATTCAGGCAGGACATACTTTTGAATCATCTGGCCTTTGTACAAAGGGTACTTGTCTGGGATATCATTTTAGAGGCAAGGAGGCCTAGTACTAGAAAATCTTGTGCTGAAAAATGTAAAAGATTCTGTGCTTGGAGCCAATTTCAAGGGATGAGCACAGCAGTGCCCAATTTACCTCGGATTTTACAATACTTAACTGAGATGCTTCACAAGGGCCCGTCTTTCTCCTCCATCAAAATTCATGCCTCAGCCATTTCAGCTCATTATAACACAGAACCCTCCCCTCTTCTCTCATCCACTGCTCAAGCAGATCACACCCTTCATCCTTTTGAGCCAGCTGCTACTGCAGACATAAAATTCCTTTCTTGGAAAACAGCTTTCCTTTTAGCAATCACTTCAGCAAGAAGGGTATCTAAATTACAGGCCCTTATGGCAGTGGAGCCTGTCATCATCTTTCATGCGGACAGGGTGTCCCTCAGGACCAATCCCTACTTCATGCCCAAGGTGGTATCCAGTGTGTCTCTTAATCATTCCATTCATTTGCCAACCTTCTTTCCTAAACCACAGAACAAAGGGGAACGGATACTGCACTCCTTAGATGTGCACAGACAACTTAGATTCTAAACCTCAGAGGAAATCTGAACAACTGCTGGTGGCATTTGCTGCAAGGGCAGAGGGGAAGTATTTCAAAGCAAACCATTTCTAAATGGATAGGCCATTGCATTCATTTCTGCTACAAGCACCATGGAAAATCTATCCCACAGGGGATCAGACCCCACTCAACCAGAACGGCATCTACCTCTACAGCCTTTCTCAGAGGCATCCCTACCAGGGATATCCTAGAAGCTGCCACCTGGAGTTTTGTACATACTTTCACCAAGCATTACAATCTGCCAATTTTCTCTAAATCCAGAGCTGGCTTTGCCACTGCAGTCTTGCAGGGCCTTATAGCTGGTCCTAATGCTATCTAAATTCCTCCTCCCATCCTTTGCTTTGGAAATCTACCCAAATGTGATGACTGCAACAGTGAAACACGAAGTACATAGTACAGTTGTGTACATTTACCATAAATGTAGATGTTTGTATTCACTGTTGCAGTCCTGGTTACCCTCCCTCCAGACCCTTACTTCTTTTGGCTATACCTCTACTCTCTCTTATTATGCTCAAAATCTTTTTTGTGTATTTGCTTTTTTGTTGGAGGTATAACCTTGTATATTTATAGATTTAATTGCTTCCCATTAGGGGGGCACCTGACATCTGGGGCAAGAAAAACTGATGTAATGGCGTCTGCTGCATGTTTTATACCCCTGACATCACGGGAGAAGGGACAGCAACCGACGCAGGACCCAAGACTTTGTTAATCAGGCTGACTGATGGCTACTGCAAGCAGGTAACCCAAATGTGATGACTGCAACAGTGAATACACTCAACTTCTACATTTGTGGTAAGTGTACACAACTGTACTTTGAAGGGTATGCTTCCGTCAGCCTTCAGTGAGGCTTTATCTGGTTCAGAGAAGAACAAGACTGATGTATCTTCCCTTTCTTAATCAGTTTCTTCTAAAACAGTAGAGAATCCAAAAAAGTGAAGCCTATTGATGCCTTCTGCATCGTCAGCACCATCCTTAAAAAGGGCAAAGTAGTCTTTTCCTTTGGAACCGACAGACTCCAGTAAAAGTTTAGTCCCAAAGAGACCTATGGAACAGAGTTTATTGGAACAAAGTCTTCGGTACCTAGCATTTCGGTGCAGGAGCATTTGGAATTTTTGACACCAAAATTATTGGCACAGACCTCTGTGTTGTTGCCCGACTACTTTGGCCCAGAATAAGCAATTTGAGGAGCCATCCTTTGAGTCTTCCAAGAACTTCATAATATGATGTCCTATCTTGCCTTCATTCTTCATTGTTTGGGTTCGGAACAGATCCTCTGATGTTCTTCGTGTTTCACTGTTGCAGTCATTACATTTGGGTATTCTGCTGGCAGGTTGCCCTCAGTTGGCCTGATTAACAAAGTCTTGGGTCCTGCATCGGTTGCTGTCCCTTCTTCCATGACGTCAGGTCGCCAGGGGTATAAAACATGCAGCCGACGCCATTACATCAGTCTTTCTTGCCGCACGGTGTCCGAAGCAGAAGCAGTTCGCAAGTGCCGGTCGGCCGACTCCTGAAATTTTCGTTTTCGAGTTTCAGAACCGAAGTCTTCAACTATAAAGCTAAGTACCCCGTTGGGGAAACTTTTTCTTGCTCCTTCCGATGTCAGTAAAAGTTAATTGCATTACTTGTGAGAAGCAAATACCTCATAAGTATTTTCATTTGTACTGTATTCCTTGCCTAGGCCCTGATGACAATGTACCTTGCTGTCGGTTTTGTGCTAAATTTAATCAATGCACTATTAAACATCTGTATTATTTTCGCTTCAAAATATTTTGGCTCGCGCTTTAATTATCCAGAAATGTCATCGGTTAGCAATCCGACTACCGGAATTCCTAAAAAAATGCAAAGAATAAGACAGGCCATAGAGGTCCAAAACTGACTACGCTTTTCCTAAGCCAGTCGCTGGTACGCAGTGAGGTGCTTTCGCAGCCCCTGACGCCCGCTACCTCAGAGCTGCAGGCTGCTTCTGACTCCCAGGTGGAGCAGACTAGACCTCTGGAAACTCAAGGTATTGGACACTTGGAAAATATTCCCTCAGATGGGTCCGGAGCCGCTGAGCAGGCATCGGCTTCTGAGGGTGTTTTCAGGCCTACACAGTTGTGTATAAAGCCGACTACAGCTCCATAGGCGAAGACTAAAGCACCACTAAAGACCAAGAAACAAGTGCAGCAAGCCTATGGACAGGCCTCCATGCCTAAAAAACAGATGCTCAAAATGGCTGAGGGGTTCCCATCCCCCTCCTGAAAGAGGCCTAGGCAAGAGACGGAGTATGAATCTTCAGATCAGGTTTCCATTTCATCTGGTTCCTCTTCTGACCAAGAATACTCTCTCCCTCCCTATGAGGATTCCGATGCTGAAGAATCTATCCCTTCAGCCTCCCCTCCTGAGGATTTTTCTTTTGGGGAAACCCTGCATACCATGAGTGAGCACTTCCACTGGGAGAGCCAAGACTACTCAGACTCTAAGAAAAGACTTGGCGGTTTTCTTTTATTACCTCAGCACAGGCCTCTTGCTATCCCTCCTGTTTTAGACATTGTAGATGTATTTTCAGAGTCCGGTCTGTCCCCTGACTCCACCCGCCGCACCTGTTAAGCCAGACAGATACTACATGGTTCCAGATTCACATAAATTTCTTTATAAAAACCCTGCTGACCCAGAAACTATTTCTCAGGGTCCCAAAGGGGTCAAGACTTCCACTGCAAAAAACCCTATCCCCTCTGGGATTCAAGGGCCCTGGACAGATGGAAAAAGGGCTACCTTGGCTGTGAGGGCTTTAAATTGTCAATTTCATATGCTTAAATATCAGCAATACTTAATGTCACTGCTTAAACAGAAAATGTTAGCAAATTCTGAATGTGCAGAAAACAAAGAAATGCAGGATTTATTGCATGCAACTGAACAAGTGGGAAAGCATACTTTGCAATGTGGTTTTGATTCTCTGGAGTTCTCTTGCAGGGCCGCTATTACGGGTTCTGTCATTAGGCGACATGCCTGGTTAAAGGAACAGAATCTGCCTGATCATGTTAAAGCAAAATTATTAGATGCTCCATTACAGCATGATACTTTGGTGTTAAAGCAGAAGAGGTGTTGAAGAAAATGGAGGACAAAGCTAAGTCTATGCAAACAGTTAAGGATTTCTTACAGGTGCAGCCACCCAGATTTAGCAGAAACTGGCCTACAAAGAATTGCTCCTTTCCAGTGTCAGACAGGCCACAGAGGCAGATACAGACTCCCCAGAGGCAGATCCCAGCGCCAAGGCTCATACAGGCCTAAACAATGGGGTGCTTCTACCTCCAAAAGCAGAGAAGACAAATCACAGCCATACAGGAAACAGTCCCAATGACTTTCCTCTGCCAGAACCAAGCACTTATGTTTTGGCAGCCCCCTTAGGGGGAAAACTAGCACTTTTTTCACAAAATTGGCACATGATCACCCAGGACAAATGGGTCTTTAACATAGTGTGTCAGGGCTACAGGATGTTCGTGTTATCCTGCTGCAGTCATCACACTTGGGTTATCCTGTCATCCGGCGGTCCCGCAGTCGGCCTGAATTCCAAAATCTTGGTCCGGTGTCGGTTGCTGTCGCTTCTTCCCTGATGTCAGTGCGCCAGGGGTATACAAGCGGCATCCGACGCCATTTTCTTCAGTCTTTCTTGCCACGTGGTGCCCGAAGCAGAAGCAGTTCGCAAGTGCCGGTCGGCCGACACCTGAGATTTTCTAATCGAATTTCAGTCCGAAGTCTTCAAAGCTAAGTACCCCGTTGGGGAACCTTTTCTTGCCTCAGTCCGATGTCAGAAAAAGTTAACAATTGCATTTCTTGTGGGAAGCAAATACCTCATAAGGACTTTCATTCTTATTGTATACCTTGCCTAGGCCCAGACCACGACGTCACTGGTTGTCGGTTTTGTGCTAGGTTCAATAAGCGAACTATAAAGTGACGCTTTGATTTCGCACGACACTACTTCCGTAAGAAATTTAATTACACTATGCCGTCGGAACAACCAACTACCGGCGTGCATAAAAAAACGCAGATAGGCAGCCTAGATCCAAGCCAGACTCCGAGGCCTCGGCTGGGCTGGTCGCCGTTTCTCCGGTTTTCAGTGAGGCGCCCATGCAGCCCCTGACGACCGCAGAATTGGAACCCCATACCACTTCAGATTCTCAAGCAGAGAGTTCTAGGCCAACGCAGCCATTTAATTTAGGCCCTACCGACAACATTGCAGAAGGAGAAGCCGGTGCTGCGGAAACGCCTTCGGTTACAGAAGGTGTCTTCAGACCGACTACTCTCACCATAAAATCTTATGCTAAGCTTAAGACTTCTCTAAAACCAAAAAAGACTGCACATCAGTCTCCAGTTCAAGACTCAAAGAAAAGGCTCCGAGAGTTTCTTTTACTCCCCCAGCACAGACCACTTGCTATCCCTCCAGTTTTGTTTACTTAGAATCTAGTCTAAATCCAGATTCTCTGCCTCCTGCTCCAGCCAAACCAGATAGATATTATAGAGTGCCTGACTCGCACAAATTCCTTTACAAAAGCCCTGTTGCTGACCCAGAGACAATCTCCCAGGGTCCCAAAGGGGCTAAGGCTTCTATGGTTAAAAATCCTGTACCCTCTGAAAGGGACTCCAGAGCACTACATAGGTGGGGGAAGAAGGTTTATACCTCAGCTACTCTAGCTATGAGAGCACTAAATTGTCAGTTTCGCATGCTGAAATACCAGCAATTCCTAATGTCTCAAATAAAACAAAAAATGAGCACGGACCCTCAACAGTCTGAATTCAAAGAAATGCAGGATCTGTTGCATGCAGCTGAACAGGTGGGCAAGCATACTTTACAATGTGGATTTGATTCTTTGGAAGCTTCCTGTAGAGCAGCTGTTACTGGGTCTGTTATACGTAGGCATGCTTGGTTAAAGCAAAGTTACTAGATGCACCCTTACAGCAGGATGTCTTATTTGGAGTTAAAGCAGAAGAGGTTTTAAAGAAAATGGAGGATAAGGCAAAATCTATGCAGACTGTTAAAGATTTCTTTCAGGTACAACCCCCCACGCTTCAGCAGAAATTGGCCAGCAAAAAATTGGTCCTTTCCAGCTTCTGACAGACCACAGAGGGGTAAATACAGATGCCCAAGGGGCAGAGAACAAGCACAAATCCCTTACAAACCTCGCCAGTGGGGCACTGCAACACAGAAGGGAGGAGAAGACAGGTCCCAACCTACTAGAAGACATAAACCTCAAACTGCCAAGCAAAAATCTCTTGGCAGCTCCCTTGGGAGGAAAATTAGCATTTTTTTAGACAACTGGCACATCGTCACAAAGGACAAATGGGTCCCAGACATTATCTCACAAGGATACAGATTCCATTTCCACACCTTGCCAAGGATAAAAGGAATGCCAAACTTGCCACAAAATCAATGGGCAGAGGCACAAAAACAAATTACAGCTCTCATGGACATGAGCCATTCAGCTGGTACCTACACAGGAGCAAGGCCAAGGATTTTACTCAAGGCTCTTTCTAGTCCCCAGAAAGGACAATGCTTGGAGACCCATTCTGGATCTTTCAATTCTAAACACCTTCTTGCAAGTACCCAAATTCAAGATGCTAACACTACAGCAGCTTCTTTCCATGTTGGGCAAGAAAGCTTAGCTAGTAACGTTGGACCTCCAAAGGAGGCATACCTGCATGTCCCTATCGGACAAAATTGCAGAAGATACCCCAGTTTCATTGCAGGTTCAACCCATTACCAATTCTCTGCACTGCCCTTTGGCTTATCTACTGCACCCAGGGACTTCACAAAATGCCTGGCACCAGTAATTGCATACTGCAGACAAAGAGGAATTCAAATATTACCCATACCTGGACGACTGCCTCATCCAAGCAGAAAGCAAGGACATTCTCTTACAACATCTGACTTTTGTAAAACACCTTCTAGGATGCCTAGGGTACACAATAAACGAAAAGAAATCAAAACTAGTGCCCTCACAAAATGACATTCCTGGGTGCCAGCTTGAATACAATGGCCCCAGATGGCTTATCTGATGCCAGACAAACAGTTACAACTAACTCAATACTTCAAAATAATGGCAACAAAGACCCAACTCCCTGCAAGAAAAATTCTGCAGGCCTTGGGCTTCATGGCATCTTGCATACTACTAATACCATTTGCAAAACTGCATATGAGGAAATTACAATGGTACCTGAAAAGCGTATGGACTCAACACAGCCACTGCCTTCAACAGGAGTTTCTATGGTGGTCACAGGCATGTCACCTCAACAAGGGTCAGCCTTTCACCTTACCCCCAGCCAGGCAAACTGTGACAGCAGATGCATCGGACTATGCCTGGGGGGCACACATGGCAGGATGGTGCATTCAAGGCATATGGACTGCAGATCAAAGGAATCTGCACATCAATCAAAAAGAAATGCTAGCTGTACAGAATGCTCTGACAGCCTTCAAGGACCTCTTGCATCCAGGACAGCTTATAATAAGGACAGACAACACCACAGTAATGTGGTACATAAACAAACAAGGGGGGTACACACTCCTACCCTCTATGCAGGCAAGCAATGACCTTGTAGAACACAGCACTGGCTTACCAAGTTCAATTACAAGCTCAATTCCTGCCAGGAAAAAGAAGACATTGGCAGTCGACCTAAGCAGAAACATCATGGATCTCCACGAGTGGAAACTGGATCCACAAGTATTTGCAATGACAACTCAAAAATGGGGGCGCCCAGACATAGACCTGTTTGCCAACCCCCAAAACCATCAGCTTTCAAAATTTTGCACAAGGACATTTCACCATCAAGCTTGGAAAGTGGACACACTCTCATTCAGTTGGAAAATGCTGACAGTATATGCCTTTCCTCCATTGCCCCTTCTCACAAAGGTGCTGCTGAAAGTCAGGATGGAGAGACCTCGAATGATACTCATTGCCCCAGACTGGCCACACCAGCACTGGTACCCACTACTAAGGAACATGGCCCAGGGCTCACCATGGATTTTACCACAAATTCCTCATCTACTCACACAGCAAGGCAGTCAAATTCTACACAGCCAGCTCAAAACCTTAAATTTGGCTGCATGGCACATCACCTAAGCAACCAGCCAGCCCCTCTTAAACAAGCTGTTATGGATGTCATTCTGGAGGTCAGGAAGCCCAGCACCAGGAAAGCCTACTCGGACAAATGGAAAAGATTTTGCGCCTGGAACCAAGCTAAAGGCCAAAATACCCTTCAGCCGGACATGCCTCAGATTCTACAATATTTAACTGAGATGTTACACAAAGGACTTTTTTTTTTCATCTATTAAAATCCACTCCTCAGCTATTTCAGCTCACTACAACACGGATCCTCCCTTATTTTCACACCCACTTCTAAGGCAGTATCTCAGAGGGGAAAAAACATTAGGCCTCCCAGGAGAGCGCCAACACCAACTTGGGACCTAAATTTTGTTCTGGAAAAACTTACGCTGCCACCTTTTGAGCCAGCTTTCTCAGCTGACTTAAAGTTTATATCATGGAAGACTGCCCTGCTGCTAGCAATTACTTCAGCCAGAAGAGTCTCGGAGCTACAGGCACTAATGGCAGTAGAGCCTTTCCTCATTTTTCATCAAGACAGAGTTGAACTAACCCCTCCTTTATGCCAAAGGTGGTATGCAGTGTGGCTCTAAATCAAACCATCCACTTACCCACCTTCTTTCCAAATCCACAGAACAAAGGAGAAAGACTCTTGCATTCCTTGGATATTCACAGGCAACTATGTTACTACTTGGATAAAACTAAGGCTTTCAGAAAATCTGACCAACTTTTTGCATCCTATGCTACAGCATCGCAAGGAAAGGTGATCTCAAAACAGACCATTTCCAGATGGATAGGACATTGCATACATTTTTGCTACACCTATCATGGAAAACCATTTCCTGCTAGCATAAGGCCCCACTCCACCAGGGCAGCAGCTACATCTACAGCCTTCCTCAGGGGGGTGCCAACCAAGGATATTCTGGCAGCTGCAACTTGGAGTTCAGTACCCACCTTCACCAAACACTATCACTTACCACTTTACTCTAAGACTGGAGCTGGCTTCGCCACTGCAGTTTTGCAGGGCCTTCTAGCCTCCTCTAACCCTGTTTGACTCTACCTCTCATCCTTAGCTTTGGGATTCTACCCAAGTGTGATAACTGCAGCAGGGTAACACGATGAACATAGTACAGTTTTGTACCTACCATAAATGTAGATGTTCGAGTGTATGCCTACTGCAGTCAGAACCCTCCCTCCTTCCCCTCTGACCTAACTAAAACCTTTCAATACCTTAAAATCTGATACAACCTTTGTGGTGTATTTGCTTATAGCTGGAGGGATGTTTTGTTTGTGCTAAGCTTTTATTATTGGTACTATCTACTGACCATCTTTTGGGGGGGCACCTGACATCTGGGGCAAGAAAAACTGAAGAAAATGGCGTCTGACGCCTCTTGTATACCCCTGGCGCCCTGACATCAGGGAAGAAGCGACAGCAACTGACGCCGGACCAAGACTTTGGAATTCATGCCAACTGCGGGACCGCCTGACGACAGGATAACCAGAGTGTGATGACTGCAGCAGGGTATACACTCTAACATCTACATTTATGGTAGGTACAAAACTGTACTTTCCACTTTTGCACCCTGTCAAGGGCAAAAGGTATGCCAGACCTGCCAAACAATCAATGGGCAGAGGCACAAAAACAAGTTTCATCCCTCATGGACATGAGGGCCATTCAGCGAGTACCACAAAAAGAGTAAGGACAAGGATTTTACTCGAGACTTTTCTTGGTGCCCAGAAAGGACAAAGCCTGGAGACCAATACTGGACCGGTCTATTCTAAACACATTTCTGGATGTTCCAAAATTCAAAATTTTGACTCTGCAGCAGTTACTGCCCATGCTGGGCAAGAAGGTTTGGCTCGTAACTTTGGACCTAAAAGAGGCATACCTGCATGTCCCATTCAGACAATCTTGCAGAAGATACCTCAGATTCATAGCTGGCTCAATGCACTACCAATTCTCTGCACTGCCCTTATGGCTTATCTACTGCACCCAGGGTCTTCACAAAATGCCTGGCACCAGTAATTGCATTTTGCACACAGAACCATTCAAATATGTCCTTACTTGGACAACTGCCTTATTCAAGCAGAGAACAAAGACATTGTACTAAAGCATCTGGAGTTTGTAAAAAGATTACTAATTTGCCTAGGATACACAGTAAACGAAAAGAAATCAAAACTAGTACCCTCTCAAGAGATGATATTCATGGGTGCAAGCTTAAATACAACTGCCCAGATGGCTTATCTCACGCCAGACAATCAAAGGCAACTGACTTCTTACTTCAAAATGTTGGCAACAAAGACCCAGTTATCTGCAAAAAAAATTCTGTAGGCTTTGGGCTTTATGGCATCCTGCATTCTGCTAATTCCATATGCCAGACTGCATATGAGTAAACTACAATGGTATCTAAAAAGTGTTTGGACTCAACATTGCCACAGCCTGGAAACATTAATTACCTTCATTCCATGCCTGCAACAGGAGTTTCGATGGTAGGCACAGGCCTGTCACCACAACATGGGACAGCCATTCACTTTACCCACAGCCAGGCAGACACCAACAGATGCATCAGATTATGCCTGGGGGGCCCACATGGCAGGAAAATGTATTCCGGGTACATGGCCCACAAACCAGATGCATCTTCATATCGATCAAAAAGAGATGCTAGCTGTTCAGAATGCCCTGACAGCATTCAAGGATCTACTTCATCCAGGACAACTACTGATAAAGACGGACAATACTAAGTCAATGTGGTACATAAACAAGCAGGGAGGCACACATTCCTACCCCCTCTGCAGACAAGCCATGACTTTGTGGGACATAGCATTGACTTATCAAGTTCACCTGCAAGCACAATTCCTGCCAGGAAAAATAAATACTCTGGCAGACGAACTAAGCAGAAACCTCATGGATCCCCACGAGTGGAAACTGGATCCACAAGTCTTCAGCATGATAACAAGGAAATGGGGATGCCCAGACATAGATCTATTTGCTTCCCCTCACAACTGCCAACTACAGAGATTCTGTACAAGGACTTATCACAAGCAAGCATGGAAAGTGGATGCCCTATCCTTCAGCTGGAAAAACCTAACAGTATATGCCTTTCCTCCACTGCCTCTCCTCCCCGAGGTACTCCTAAAGGTCAGACAAGAGAAGCCAGAAATTATACTGATTGCGCCAGACTGGCCTCGCCAGCACTGGTACCCAATCCTAAACAACTTGTCTCAAGGTCCAGCCTGGACACTGCCTCAAACTTCTCACTTACTGACCCAACAAAATCAGATCCTGCACAGCCAACTCAGGACTTTAAATCTGGCAGCATGGCGGATAATGTAGCCATTCAGAACACTCCTCTCTCCAAAGCTGTAATGGATGTTCTTTTGGAGACCAGGAGGCCCAGTACCAGAAAATTTTATGCAGAAAAATGGAAGAGATTCTGTGCTTGGAGCCACAAACAAGGAATTGATACGTTTGTACCAAATATTCCTCAGATTTTATAATACCTAACTGAGATGCTGGACAAAGGCCTATCCTTTTCATCAGTTAAGATTCACGCCTCTGCCATTTCAGCCCATTACAATACGGAACCACCTATCTTTTCTCATCCTTTAATAAGGCAGTATCTCAGAGGGGCCAAAAACATAAGACCTCCAAGGAGAGCACCAGTACCTGCATGAGACCTCAATTATGTCTTGGAAAAACTCATACTGCCTCCTTTTGAGCCAGCCTCAACAGCTGATATAAGATTCTTATCCTGGAAACCGCTCTGCTCCTAGCAATAACCTCTGCAAGACTAGTCTCGGAGTTACAGGCACTCATGGCTGTGGAACCTTTTATCATTTTCCATCCAGACAGGGTATCTCTGAGGACAAACCCTACATTTATGCCTAAGGTGGTGTCCAGTGTGGCCCTTAACAAAACCATTCACTTGCCTACCTTTTATCTAAACCTACAGAACAAGGGTGAGAGACTTCTGCATTCTTTGGACATGCACAGACCGCTACGCTTCTACTTGGACAGAACTAAAGCTTTCAGAAAGACTGAGCAACTTTTAGTGGCATATGCTGCAGGATCACAAGGAAAGGCTATTTCAAAATGGATAGGCCATTGCATTTGTTTCTGCTACTCACAGCATGGCAAATCAGTGCCTAAGGGCATTAGGCCATAATCATCCAGAGCAGCAGCCACTTCAGCAGCCTTCCTCAGAGGAGTACCAACCAAAGACATCTTAGAGGCTGTAACTTGGAGTTCAGTGCACACTTTTACAAAGCACTACCACTTACCTCTCTACTCTAAATCCAGAGCAGGCTTTGCCACTGCAGTTCTGCAGAGCCTCTTAGCCTCTCCTAATCCTATTTAGCCCAGCCAGCCATCCTCAGCTTTGGGATTCAACCCAAGAGTAATGACTGCAGCAGTGAAACATGATGCACATAGTACAGTTGTGTACAGTTGTGTACCTACCATAAATGTAGATGTTCGAGTGTATTCACTGTTGCAGTCCAGGTTACCCTCCCTCCACCCCCCTTTCTTTTGCTGGGTCTTATCTGTACTTCTCTGATCTTTACAACCTATGTGGTGTATTTGCTTGTAGATGAAGGAAATGTCTACTTTAGTGCATGCATGTTTATTGGCATAATTTATTTAGCCTACCCTTTTGGGGGCACCTGACATCTGGGGCAAGAAAAACTGAAGAAAATGACGGCTACATCTTTTATACCCCTGGCGCACTGACGTCAGGGAAGAGGCGACAGCAACCGACGCCGGACCAAGACTTTGGAATTCAGGCCGACTGAGGGTAGCCTGCCAGCAGGATAACCCAAGAGTAATGACTGCAACAGTGAATACACTAACATCTATAGTTATGGTAGGTACACAACTGTACTTTATGGAACCCGTAGATGTCTCTACCTTAGATGGGTCCGGAACCGCTGTGCAGGCACCGCTTCTGAGGGTGTTTTCAGGCCTACAGATTTATATATTAGACTGACGCCTTCTTCAAAACTAAGGCCAAAAACTAAATCTGTGTGTAAAATACCAATGCCTGGGCCACATGTGCAGGCCCCTATGCCTAAAAAAAATAATAATCAAAATGGCTGAAGATTTAATTACTCTGATCAGAAGTAGTCACCCCCCCCCCCCTTCTAAAAGGCCTAGGCAAGATATTGATTATGAATCTTCTGAATAGGATTCTATTTCTTCTGACTCTTCTAATGAACAGGATGTGTCCATACTTATAAGGACTCTGACACAGAAGACTCCATTCC
Source organism: Protopterus annectens (assembly GCF_019279795.1). Classification (NCBI taxonomy): domain Eukaryota; kingdom Metazoa; phylum Chordata; order Ceratodontiformes; family Protopteridae; genus Protopterus; species Protopterus annectens. The sequence goes on along the minus strand of NC_056750.1, from coordinate 781,641,334 downwards.
TTCTGCTTCTCCCCTTGAGGATTTCTCTTTTGGGGAAACTTTACATACCTTAAGGGAACATTTCCACTGGGAAAGTCAGGACTTCTGAATCTAAAAAGAGACTTGGGGATTTTCTTCTTCTTCCACAGCATAGGCCTTTGGCTATACCTCCTGTTTTGGACGTAGTTGATGTTTTTTCAGACTCTAGTATGGCTCCTGATTCCCTGGCTCCAGCTCCTTGTAAGCTAGACAGATACTGCAGGGTTCCTGACTCCCACAAACTCCTTTTCAAAAATCTTACTGCAGACCCTGAAACCATTTCTCAGGGTCCCAAGGGCATTAAGGCCTGTACTGCTAAAAATCTTACCCCTTCTGAAAGAGATTCCAGGGCGCTGGATAGATTGGGTAAGAAGGTTTATACTTCTGCAACCTTAGCAATCAGTGCTTTAAACTGTCAATTTCATATGCTTAAATATCAACAGCATATCATGGGACTGCTTAAACAGAAAATGATGTGAAGTTGTTCAATCTCCCCGTTTGTCCTTGCACATGGGTTTGAGTCGGCTGCTTTCCAAGCTCCAGATCTTTGAGAAGCTCGAGACATAGTCCCTATCCCATGATGCTCTGCTGCCAAACCCCAGATCTAGTTTGCTGCTGCAACGGATCGCATGATCTTCGGAGGAAGCTCGGGCCAGTATTTTTTTTCTTGTATATTAGACAATTTAGACTTAACAACTATCAGGGATCTGATACTTGTGAGGCTTCACATATTCCCTTCTTTTTCGTTGTTTACAGTGTGAATCTAAACTTGTATTTTGTCTGTTCGAGCGGTTGCTCCTAGGCCTTTAGCCTTCTTCATTTACCTCTTCTTGACAGGGCTCTGTCATATTTAATACCCTATCCCCTCATATTCTTGTATTGAGCGTTTGTTGTTTCTTTTGTTGTATCTTTTCTGTAGTTATTGCAGTTCAGGGATCTAAACTTTCTAAGCTATATTTTTTGTGGTGTTTGGATCTTGTTATTACGACTGATTGGGCAGTTTCATAATGTCGGAGAAGCAGAAAATCCTGTTTTAAAAGGTGTGACTGTGCATCACGGATAATGATGTTTCTTGTGTCTATTGTTTGGGTCCGCTACATTTACAGGAAGATTGCTCTGTCTGCCATTCCTTCAGTGGCAGGGTGTTGTTAGAGAGGCGAAGGAAATTGATCGATAGATGACTGTTGAAATCGGACTTCCAGGAAGCTATGGATAAGACTGACCAGACTTCCAAGTCCTCGAAGGGGTCGAAGTCTAAGGTGCCTTCGGAGCACAGGTGGTCTGCACCAAGCACTTCTGCCAAGACTCTGTCGCCGGCTCCACAGCCTTCGGAGCCGTGCACCGAGATCTTACCTCGGAGCCAAGTCATTGTCTTGGAGCAGGTGTCGGAGGTTTTGAAGTCTCCGATCCTTAAGTCGGTGGCTTCTTCGGTCCCTTCGAACCGTTCTTCCGTTACCCTTTCCGACATTGATGTGGACCGCATGGTACAGAGACTTTTGGTGAACCCGGCCCTGGCCAAATCATTTTCAGCTTTGACCCAGTTGGTTTGAAACCCTCACGAAGTTCTGCTCCTCCTACGAGGCCAGTCAAGCCTTCGGAGCCGGAAAGGGAAGATCCGATAGTGGTGGTACCCTACAAGCAGAGGCCTGTTCCAATGCCCTCAGCTCCTTCGACCTTGACTTCTTCGGTTCCGATCGAAGAGTCTCTGAGCCGACACTCTTGATGGTCCTGGGGGGGGGGAGTCAAACGGACGCTTCGGTTCAGACTCTCCCTCTCGGGGCTTCGGCGCAGATGAGCTCGGTTCCGTCCTTTGGTTCAGAGCCCGGGGTCTCGGCCCCTGGGAGACTGCAGTCTTCAGAACTGGCGGACTCCTTAAGTCGGGAAACCGGTGCCTTCGATGTCATGAGGAGGGTCATGTCTGCCAAGACCCTTCTTCGGATCCTTCCTCTTCCTCCCCTAAAGGGCCACACTCTGTCTCTACACCACAGGTTCCCACTAAGCGTCGAGACCCAGAGCCTCAGGTAACCCCATTGCGTGACCCCTGCTTGACTGAGACTTCACCAGACACTGATGAAGTTCCCAGGAAAAGACTGTGCAAGAGGAGGCATTTAGATTCCCCCCAGGAATCTTTAACATCAGACACCGTCTTGGAGGAATCAGAAGGGTCCCCACTCTCCCCCTCTGAGGATGTCTCATTTGCAGACATCCTGGAAATATTAAGGCAGAGGGGTGACTGGCAGTCCCTTACCCCTACTGAGGATGTTGGTGCTCCTGAAGGCCTTTGGGTCTCAACCTTCCACCTCCTCGGTTACTCAGCCTTTTGATGAATTAATGGACTTGATCGCTTGAAAGGCGTGTGAGTCTCCTGATTCTATGGAACCGGTCCCTAGGAGGCCCAACAAATTTATCACCTGCCCTCAGGATAAGTCCTTTCTTACAAAGGGAGTCCCCGTTGATGCCATGGGTGTAGCGGCGGCCAACAAGAAAGATGTGTCAGAGACCTCTTCCTCTGTCTATCCTCCTAATAGAGATTCCAGAACGATGGACAAATATGGGAAACTCATCTTTAGTTCTGTGACATTTGCAGTGAGATTGCTTATTTAACCCATTTTACCCATCTTCAACGAGATCTCCTAAAAGAGCTTGGAGATGCTCTACAGGGCAATACAGGTGATGCTGTCTCCCAGAAAGTGACGGCACAGCTTAACACCCTTAATTCCATAGTAAACTCGTCCATGAGGCTCATTTCTTATGCATCCAAAGGATCGAGCCGGCAGCGGGTTCAGCGATAGCTTTGCAGAGACGATCCTGGATGCGCTTATGCTCCTTTGCGGAAGCCTTCAAGTCTTCCTTTGTAAATACCCCATTTGATGGCTCTTCCTTGTTTGGGGCCAAAGTCAAGGAGACACTCACTAGGTGTGAGCAGGAAGGAAAGACTCTCTGCCGTAGGAGTCCATTTTTCCACCCCCACTAGACCATACCCCAAAGGGCAGAGAGGTGGAAAAATGTGGTTCCGAAAGTCCGTAGGAGCTTTCCAGAACACATGTAGTGAATACCCCTCCATAGGGCAGAGGAGGGGGGGGGTATAATGGTAGACGCTGCCCAGGCGGCAGAGGGGGTCTGCAGAACCAGGGTGACAGAGAGCAGTTCCCTGGCAAACCCTAGCAGCGCTTCTGAGAGGAGGTCCAACCATCCTACTCTAGAGGCAGTCAGGGGTCACTTAGCTTTATACCCAGATGCCTGGCTAGGAATTACATCAGATTCCTGGATAAAAAGCATAATCACCAGAGGCTACATCATTCCCTTTTCAGAATTCCCTTCCATTAGGACAAGAATCCCAGACGTTCCACCCAGTCTGCAGAATCTAGCAGCTGTAGAAATTCAGAGGCTGCTGGAAATCCAGCCAGTCCCAGCGGACCAAATAGGATCCAGAACTTACTGCAGGTTCTTTTTAGTTCCAAAGAAAACAGGGAACTGGAGGCCCATCTTAGACCACAGCAAACTCAACTCATTTGTCAAAAAGGAAAAGTTCCGGATGGTCATGCTTCAGTCGATACTCCCATTTCTCGAATCGGGCGATTGGATGTGCTCGATAGATCTCAAGGATACGTACTACCACATCAGAATGGCCAGGCCATCCAGAGATCACTTGCGTTTCCGGCTGGGGGCCAGTCACTACCAATTCCAAGCTCTGCCCTTTGGCCTCACCACAGCCCCCACTGTGTTCACCAAATGCATGGCAGTTGTCACGGCTCACCTGAGATGTTTAGGATTCCGGGTGTTTCCATATCTCGACAACTGGCTCCTCACCGCCACCCCCAGGCATCAACTGATTCACGCCGGGGATTACACTATCAACCTATGCTCCTAGTTTGGCATAATCTTAAATTTCGAAAAATCTGCTTTATCGCCATCGCAGCATATTTCCTTTATAGGAGCAGATTTAGACACCACCACCACTCTGGTCAAATTGCCTCAAGAACGAGTAATCTCTTTACAAAATCAAGTGTCCCTTTTGTTAATGGAAGAAAAGGACCCTGCATTCCAAGTTCTGAAACTGTTAGGCACCATGGCAGTGACTCTCATAGCGGTTCCTCTGGGGCGTATGCACATGAGGATACTCCAATGGTTACTCTTCACACAGTGGTCTTAACAACTTCCAGTGTCACACAAGATACTGCTGACGAATACTTGCAAAAAGGACCTCCTTTGTTGGTTGAACAGTCACCAAGTGACTGTAAGCCGTCCCTTTGTACTTCCCATTCCCACAGCCATAGTAACCATGGATGCTTCCCTGATTGGGGGGGGGGGGCTGTATCAGGGAAAAACTGTCCAAGGTACTTGGTCAGAGATGGAATCCAGCTTGCACATCAGTGTCTTGGAGTTGAGAGTGGTGTTCCTAGCGTTGCAACACTTTTATGACTCTCTGCCTCGAGAGACTGTTGCAGTACAGACAGACATGTCGGTGGTCTGGTACATCAGCAAGCAAGGGGGAACCAGATCTTACCCCTTATGCCGAGAGGCCCTGAGAATTTGGCAGTGATCTGCATCCACCGGGAGCTTCCTGATAGCAGCGCACATCCCGGGGTCATCCAACGTGATAGCAGACAAATTGAGCAGAGCCATTCTGCTACCCCACAAGTGGTCCCTCAAAGAACGAGTGGCGGAAAGGGTATTCCGCAGATGGGGCCAGTCTTGCTGTGACCTGTTTGCATCTCCGATGAATGCGAAGTGCAGAAGCTACTTTGCCCTGTACCCTCCACCGGGTGACATCCCAAGGGACGCACTCGTACACGATTGGCCCTCTGGTCTCCTATATGCTTTTCCCCCATTTCCGCTCATCCCCAAATTTTTACAGAAAGCCAAAAGCCTGGGAAGGACTGTTATTCTGATAGCCCCTCCCTTTTTGGCCTCAGCAGATTTGGTTCCCCTTCCTTCAGTGATATCAAGTGGAAGAACCTTGGGTCCTGGACCCAGTGCCAGACCTTCTGACTCATTCGTCGGGAGTTATTCCGCCCCTCTCTTGTATCCCTCAAGCTGGCAGCTTGGCTGCTCCACTTCCCAACCTAGCCAGGTCTCATGATTTGTCCCCTGCAGTTCAGCATATTCTGGTTTCCTCTCATGAAGTCTCCACCAGGAAGCTTTATAACAGCAAATGAAAACGATTCAGTCATTGGTCTTCTCAGCATGGAATTGATCCCTTTATTGCCCCTATTCATAGCATTATTGAGTTTTTGATTTCATTTTTCCATGATGGAGCGGCAGCCACTACTATAAGGGTTCAACTGGCTGCCATATCTAACTTCCATGTGGGATGTGGAGCTTCTAACATTATGTCCCACAGATTATGCAAAGCCTTTTTGAAAGGGACTCATCACCTTAGTCCCCCTGTCAGACATCCGATCACTCCCTGGAATCTAAATTTGGTGCTCTCCCAACTTGTGCTTCCCCCTTTTGAGCCGGCATCTTCTTGTCCGTTGAAGTTCCTTTCTTGGAAGACAATTTTCTTGGTGGCCATTACTTCAGCACGTAGAGTTTCTGAACTTCAAGCGCTTTCTATTAGGCCCCCATGTTTGGTCTTTCACCCTGACAAGGGTGTCTCTAATAACTAATCCATCCTTCCTTCCGAAAGTCTGTTCTGAAGTGAACTTGAACCAATCCATTGAACTTCCCACCTTTTTCAGGCATCATACCACTAAATTGGAATACATGTTGCATAAGCTTGATGTTCACAGACAATTGAGATTTTATTTGGACAGAACAAAAGAATTCAGGAAAACAGATCAACTATTTGTGTCCCGTACAGAAAATAAGAAAGGCCTTTCGGTAGCCAAAGTTACGTTGTCCAAATGGCTTTCTGATTGTGTAAGTTTGCATATTTTTCATCCCATCAACCTTTAGAGTGAAGTGAAAGCTCATTCTACCAGGGCTGTTTCTATGTCCTTAGCTCACGCAGTTCGTTTACCTTTGGACACCATTTGCGCCGCAGCTACTTGGTCCAAACCTCATACGTTTATTAGTCATTATAAAGTGGACAGGGCCTCCAGGGACAGGGCTTCCTTTGGTTCCACTGTTCTCCGGAATGTACTCCCTTGAGCCACCCAGGATTAGGGTGCTTGGGACGCTACCCACGTGTAAGAGCAAACTGCGAGATTGAACAACTTCACAGAAAGACGTTATGTTCTTACCATAACGTTCCATGTGAGTTGTTCTTCTCGCCTTTGTTCTTACACACCCTCCCACCTTCCCCTCCAGGTTCTGGAAGAACGGGTATGGCTGGTGGTCTGGTTGCTCTTGTCAATATCCTCTTATCAGCCAGTTTATCCTTTATCTAATTGTAAATAATTACTTTTTATATTGAGTTCCTTATTTCTGTTCCTTGCTGAGTTCAGCAAGCTAGATCTGGGGTTTGGCAGCAGAGCATCATGGAATAAGGACTGTGTCTCGAGCTTCTGAGAGATCTGGAACTTGGAAAGTGGCTGACTCGGAGCTGATGGCTCGGCTCCAAACCCACGTGTAAGAACAAAGGCGAGAAGAACAACTCACATGGAACGTTATGGTAAGAACAACTTCTTTTTAATTTCTGACTGTGTGGAAAATATTTACAGGATTTATTGCATTCAGCTGAACAAGTTGGGAAACATACTTTACAATGTAGTTGTGATTTTTTGGAGGCCACTTGCAGGGCTGCTGTAAGTGGGTCTGTGCTTAGAAGGCACACTTGGCTCAAAGAGCAAACTCTGCCTGATCATGTTAAAGCAAAATTGTTGGATGCTCCTTTACAACAGGACCGTCTCTTTGGTAATAAGGCTGAAGAAGTTTTAAAAAAGATGGAAGATGAGGCTAAATCTATGCAAACTGTGAAAGATTTCCTACAAGTGCAACCTTCAAGATTTAGTAGGCACTGGCCTACTAAGAACTGGTCCTTTCCAGTTCCTACAAGAGCCACTCAAACCAAACGCAGGCATTCCAAAGGCTCCAGGTTTCAGACACAAGGGACTTTTAGAACAAAACAATGGGGTGCCCCCTCCTCCAAATCTGGAAGCAACAAGGCACCTCCCTATGGTAAACAGTCTCAATGACTTCCTTTTACACTTACCAAGCACTTACCTTTTAGCCACCCCTTTGGGGGGAAAACTGGCACTTCATGCAAGAAACTGGCAACTTATAACCCAGGACAAATGGGACTTAAGAGGCTTACCTGCATATCCCAATCAGGGAATCATGCAGAAGATATCTCCGCTTCAAAGCAGGCTAGTTGATTTACCAGATGTTCATCGTGTTTCACTGTTGCAGTCGTTAGAATTGGGTTATCCTGCTGGCAAGGCTACCCGGAGTCGGCCTGAATTTCAAAGTCTAGGTCCGGCTTCTGTTGCTGTCTCCTCCTCCCTGACGTCAGTGCGCCAGGGGTATAAAAGATGCACCCGATGCCATTTTCTTCAGTCTTTCTTGCCGCGTGGTGCCCAAAGCAAAAACAGTTCGCAAGTGCCGGTCGGCCGACTCCTGAGATTTTCAAGTTCGAATTTCAGATCCGAAGTCTTCATTAAAAGCTAAGTACCCCATTGGGGAAAATTTTTCCTTGCTCCAGACTGATGTCAAAAAAAGTTAATAGTTGTATTTCTTGTGGGAAGCAAATACCTCCTAAGGATTTTCATTCTTACTGTATTCCTTGCATAGGCCCTGACCACGACGTTGCTAGTTGTCGGTTTTGTGCTAGATTTAACCAACGCACTATTAAGCGTCTGTTCGACTTTGCATTTCATTACTTTGGCAGATGATTTAATTATATAATGCTGTCTGAACAGCCGACTACCGGAGTTTGCAAAGAACGTAAAGAAAAGGACAGGCATCTGAAGTCCAAAACAGACGACGAGGCTTCTTCTAGGTCAGTCGCCGGTTCTCAGTGAGGCACTTTCGCAGCCCCTGATGACCACTATAGAGCCACAGGCCGATACGGATTCCCACGTGGAGTCAACCAGGCCTACAGAAACTCAAGGTATTGGACCTTCGGAAACCATTCCCTCAGATGGTCCGGGGCCGCTGAGCAGGCTTCGGCTTCTGAGGGTGTTTTCAGGCCTACACAGTTGTATGTTAAAACAACTTCAGCTTCAAAGGCAAAAACTAAAGCAGCTTTAAAGACAAAGAAACAAGTACAACAGCCACATGGACAGGCTTCCATGCCTAAAAAACAGATGCTCAAAATGGCCGAAGACCTGATTACTTTGAGCAGGGGTTCTCATCCCCCTCCTGACAAGAGGCCTAGGCAAGCGATACAATATGAATCTTCAGATCAGGTTTCCATTTCATCTGATTCCTCTTCTGATCAGCAATACTCTCTTCCTCCTTATGAGGATTCTGATGCTGAAGAATCTCTCCCCTTAGCTTCTCCACCTGAGGATTACTCTTTTGGGGAAACACTGCATAACATGAGGGAGCATTTCCACTGGGAGAGCCAAGATTATTCAGAATCTAAGAAAAGGCTCAGACGTTATTTTACTGCCTCGGCACAGGCCCCTTGCTATTCCACCTGTGCTAGACATTTCAGATGATGTATTTTCAGAGTCCAGTCTGACTCCTGACTCCTTACCTCCAGCTCCTGTTAAGCCAGACAGATACTACAGGGTTCCAGACTCCCACAAATTTCTTTTTAAAACCCCTGCTGCTGACCCAGAAACTCTCTCTCAGGGTCCCAAGGGGGTCGAGGCCTCCACTGCAAAAAAAAAACACCCCTCTGATAGAGATTCCAGGGCACTGGACAGATGGGGTAAAAAGATTTACACTTCTGCTACATTGGCTATAAGGGCTTTAAATTGTCAGTTTCATATGCTTAAATATCAGCAATACATAATGTCATTGCTTAAACAGAAAATGTCAAATTCTGAATGTGCAGAAAATAAAAAAATGCAGGATTTATTGCATGCAGCTGAACAAGTTTTGATTCTTTGGAGGCCTCCTGCAGAGCCGCTGTTACGGGTTTTGTCATTGGGGCACATGTTTGGTTAAAGGAACAGAATCTGCCTGATCATGTTAAAGCAAAATTACTAGATGCTCCATTACAGCATGATACCTTGTTTGGTGTTAAAGCAGAAGAGGTGTTGCAGAAAATGGAGGACAAAGCCAAATCTATGCAGACAGTCAAGGATTTCTTACAGGTACAGCCTCCAAGATTGTTAGCAGACACTGGCCTACAAAGAATTGGTCATTTCCAGTGTCAGGCCACGCAGAGGCAGATGCAGACCCCAAGGCTCATACAGGTCTAAACAGTGGGGTGCTTCTACCTCCAAAAGTGGAGAAGACAAGTCGCAGCCATACAGAAAGCAGTCCCAATGACTTCCCCCTGCCAGCACCAAGCACTTATTTACTGGCAGCTCCTTTAGGGGGAAAACTAGCACTTTTTTCTCAAAACTGGCACCTAATTACCCAGGACAAATGGGTCTTGAACATAGTGTCACAAGGATGTTCATCATATTTCACTGTTGCAGTCATTACAATTGGGTTATCCTGCTGGCAGGCTACCCGCAGCCACCCTGAATTCCAAAGTCTAGGTCCGGCATCAGTTGCTGTCGCTTCCTCCTTCACGTCAGTGCGCCAGGGGTATAAAAGATGCAGCCGACACCATTTTCTTCAGTCTTTCTTGCAGTCCGGTGCCCGAAGCAAAAGCAGTTCGCAAGTGCCAGTCGGCAGACTCCTGAGATTTTAGTGTTCGAATTTCAGATCCGAAGTCTTCATTAAAAGCTAAGTACCCCGTTGGAGAAACTTTTTTTTCTTGCTCCAGACCGATGTCAGAAAAAGTTAATTGTATTTCTTGTGGGTAGCAAATGCCTCATAAGGACTTCCATTCTTACTGTATTCCTTGCCTATGCACTGATCACGACGTTGCTAATTGTCGGTTTTGTGCTAGATTTAACCAAAGCACTGTTAAGCGTCGGAACGATTTTGCATTTCACTATTTTGGCAGAAGATTTAATTACACGATGTCGGATAGCCATCAGACTACCGCAATTCAAAAGAAATTCAAAGAAAAAGAAAGGCATCCGAGGTCCAGAACTGACAACGAGGCTTCTTCTAAGCCAGTCGCTGGTTCTCAGTGAGGTGCTTGCAGCCCCTGGCACCCGCTACTTTAGAGCCGCAGGCCGCTTCCGACTCCCACGTGGAGCCGACTAGGCCGCTGGAAACTCAAGGTATTGGAACCTCGGAAAACTATTCCCTCAGATGGATCAGGAGCCACTGAGCAGGCACCAGCTTCTGAGGGTGTTTTCAGGCCTACACAGTTATATGTTAAAACAACTTCAGCTTCAAAGGCAAAGACTAAAGCACCTCTAAAGACAAAGAAACAAGTACAACAGCCCCATGGACAGGCCTCCATGCCTAAAAAAACAGATGCTCAAAATGGCCGAAGACCTAATTACTTTGATCAGGGGTTCCCATCCCCCTCCTGATAAGAGGCGTAGGCAAGATACAGAATATGAATCTTCAGATCAGGTTTCCATTTCTTCTGATTCCTCTTCTGATCAGGAATACTCTCTTCCTCCGTATGAGGTTTCTGATGCTGAAGAATCTATCCCTTCAACCTCTGCTCCTGAGGATTATTCTTTTGGGGAAACTCTGCATACCATGAGGGAGCATTTCCACTGGGAGAGCCAAGATTATTCAGAATCTAAGAAACTGCTCAGACTTGCGTTTACTACCTCAGCACAGGCCCCTTGCTATTCCACCTGTGTTAGACATTGCAGATGATGTCTTTTCAGAGTCCAGTCTGACTCCTGACTCTTTACCTCCAGCTCTTGTTAAGCCAGACAGATACTACAGGGTTCCTGATTCAAATAAATTTATTTTTAAGAACCCTGCTGCTGACCCAGAAACTCTCTCTCAGGGTCCCAATGGGGTTCAAGGCTTCCACTGCAAAAAAAGTACCCCTCTGACACGGATTCTAGGGCACTGGACAGATGGGGAAAAAAGATTTACACTTCTGCTACCTTGGCTATAAGGGCTTTAAATTGTCAGTTTCATATGCTTAAATATCAGCACTATATTATGTCACTGCTTAAACAGAAAATGATAAATTTTGAATGTGCAGAAAACAAAGAAATGCAGGATTTATTGCATGCAGCTGAACAAGTTGGAAAGCATACTTTGCAATGTGGTTTTGATTCTCTGGAGGCCTCCTGCAGGGCCGCTGTTACGGGTTCTGTCATTAGGAGGCATGCTTGGTTAAAGGAACAGAATTTTCCTGATCATGTTAAAGCAAAATTATTAGATGCTCCATTACAGCATGATACCTTGTTTGGTATTAAAGCAGAAGAGGTATTGAAGAAAATGGAGGACAAAGCTTAAATCTATGCAAACAGTCAAGGATTTCTTACAGGTACAGCCTCCAAGATTTAGCAGGCACTGGCCTACAAAGAATTGGTCCTTTCCAGTGTCACAGGCCACAAAGAGGCAGATACAGATGCCCTAGAGGCAGATCCCAGCCCCAAGGCTCATACAGGTCTAAACAATGGGGTACGTCTACCACCAAAAGCGGAGAAGACAAAGCACAGCCATACAGGAAACAGTCCCAATGACTTCCCCCTGTCTGCGCCAAGTACTTATCTTCTGGCAGCACCTTTAGGGGGAAAACTAGCACTTTTTTTCTCAAAATTGGCACGTAATAACCCAGGACAAATGGGTCTTGGATAGTTTCACAAGGCTACAGGTTTCACTTTCACACCCTGCCAAGGGCAAACGGTTTGCCAGACCTGCCAAAAAATCAATGGGCAGAAGCACAAAAGCAAGTGTCATCCCTCGTGGACATGAGGGCCATTCAGCAAGTACCACAGCAAGAGCAGGGACAAGGATTTTACTCGACTGTTCTTGGTGCCCAGAAAGGACAAAGCCTGGAGACCAATACTAGACCTATCTATTCTAAACACATCTGGATATTCCAAGATTCAAAATGTTGACTCTGCAGCAGCTTCTGCCCATGCTGGGCAAGAAGGCTTGGCTTGTGACTTTAGACCTAAAAGAGGTATACCTGCATGTCCCAATCAGACAGTCATGCAGAAGATACCTCAGATTCATAGCTGGCTAAATGCACTACCAATTCTCTGCACTGCCATTTGGCTTATCTACTGCACCCAGGGTCTTCACAAAATGCCTGGCTCCAGTAATTGCATTTTGCAGACAGAGGAATACAAATATATCCTTACTTGGACGACTGCCTTATTCAAGCAGAGAACAAGGACATTCTACTACAGCATCTAGCTTTTGTAAAAAGATTACTAACGTGCCTAGGGTACACAGTAAACAAAAAGAAATCAAAACTAGTACCCTGTCGAGATAATATTCCTGGGTGCAAGCTTAAATACAACTGCCCAGATGGCTTATCTCACGCCAGACAAAGAAAGGCAACTGACTACTTATTTCATAATGTTGGCAACAAAGACCAGTTTTCTGCAAGAAAAATTCTGCAGGCTTTGGGCTTCATGGCATCCTGCATTCTGCTAATGCTAATTCCATATGCAAGACTGCATATGAGGAAACTTCAGTGGTATCTAAAAAGTGTTTGGACTCCACATTGCCACAGCCTGGAAACAATAATTACACTCATTACCTGCCTGCAACAGGAGTTTCGATGTTGGGCACAGGCCTGTCACGACAACAAGGGGCAGCCATTCACCATACCCCCAGCCAGGCAAACCATTGACAACAGATGCATCAGATTATGTCTGGGGGGCCCACATGGCAGGAAGATGTATTCAGGGCTCATGGTCCGCAATCCAAATGCATCTACATATCAATCAAAAAGAGATGCTAGCTGTTCAGAATGCCCTGACAGCCTTCAAGGATCTACTGCATCCAGGACAACTACTGATAGACGGACAATACTACAGTCCTGTGGTACATAAGCAGGGAGGCACACATCCCTACCCCCTTTGCAGACAAGCCATGACTTTGTGGGACACAGCATTAACTTACCAAGTACATCTGCAAGCACAATTCCTGCCAGGAAAGATAAATACTTTGGCAGACGAACTAAGCAGAAACCTCATGGAACCCCACGAGTGGAAATTGTATCCACAAGTCTTCAACATGGTAAGGAATTGGGGATGCCCGGACATAGATCTGTTTGCCTCCCCTCACAACTGCCAACTACAGAGATTCTGCACAAGGACTTATCACAAGCAAGCATGGAAAGTGGATGCTCTATCTTTCAGCTGGAAAAACTTAACAGTATACACCTTTCCCCCACTGCCTCTCCTCCCCAAGGTACTCCTAAAGGTCAGACAAGAGAAGCCAAAAATGATACTGATTGCTCCAGACTTGCATCGCCAGCACTGATGCCCAATCCTAAGGAACTTGTCTCAATGCCCAGCATGGACATTACCTCAAATTCCTCACTCACTGACCCAACAAAACAATCAGATCCTCCGCAGCCAACTTCAGGACCTTAAATCTGGCAGCATGGCGGATAATGTAGGTATTCAAAACACACCTCTCTCTCTAAAGCGGTTATGGGTGTTATCTTGGAGGCCCAGCACCAGAAAATCTTATGCAGAAAAATGGAAGAGATTCTGTGCTTGGAACCAGACACTAGGAATTGACATGATTGTACCAAATATCCCTCCGATTTTACAATACTTAACTGAGATGCTGGGCAAAGGCCTATCCTTTTCATCAATTAAGATTCATACTTCTGCCATTTCAGCTCATTACAATAGAGCCACCTCTTTTTTTCTCATCCAATATTAAGGCAGTACCTCAGAGGAGCCAAAAACTTGCAGCCTCCAAGGAGATCACCAGTGCCTGCATGGGACCTCCATTATATTTTGGAAAAACTCACTCTGCCTCCTTTGAGTCAGCCGCTACAGCTGATATAAAATTTTTATCATGGAAAACAGCTCTGCTCCTAGCAATAACCTCTGCAAGAAGAGTCTCAGAGCTACAGGCACTCATGGCTGTGGAACCTTTTATAATTTTCCATCCAGATAGGGTTTTTCTAAGGACAAACCCCACTTTTATGCCTAAGGTAGTATCCAGTGTGGCCCTCAGACTATTCATTTGCCTACCTTTTATCCAAACCCACAGAATAAGGGTGAGAAACTTCTGCATTCTTTGGACATACACAGACAGCTGCACTTCTACTTGGACAGAACCAAAGCTTTCAGAAAGACTGAGCAATTACTGGTAGCATATGCTGCAGGATCATGGGGAAAGGCTATCTCAAAGCAGACTGTTTCAAAGTGGATAGGTCACTGCATTTGTCTATGCTATTCTCAACATGGCAAATCTGTACCTAAGGGCATTAGGCCACATTTAACCAGAGCAGCAGCCACTTCAGCAGCCTTCCTCAGAGGAGTACCAACCAAAGACATTTTAGAGGCTGCGACCTGGAGTTCAGTGCATACTTTTACAAAGCACTACCACTTACCTCTCTACTCCAAATCCAGGGCAGGCTTTGCCACTGCAGTTCTGCAGGGCCTCATAGCCGCTCCTAATTCTGTTTCATTCCAGCCACCCAACCTTGGCTTTGGGATTCAACCCAATTGTAATGACTGCAACAGTGAAACACAATGAAAAAAGTACAGTTGTGTACCTACCATAAATGTAGATGTTCAAGTGTATTCACTGTTGCAGTCCAGGTTACCCACCCACCATCCCCCTTATCTTTGCTGGACCTTATCTGTTCTTTATTTCTATACAACCTATGTGGTGTTTTTGCTTGTAGACGAAGGAAACTTGTTAGTACATGTATGCTTATTGACATATTTTTAGCCTACCCTTTTGGGGGCACCTGACATCTGGGGCAAGAAAAACTGAAGAAAATGGTGTCGGCTGCATCTTTTATACCCCTGGCGCACTGACGTCAGGGAGGAGGCGACAGCAACTGACGCCAGACCTAGACTTTGGAATTCAGGCCGACTGCGGGTAGCCTGCCAGCAGGATAACCCAATTGTAATGACTGCAACAGTGAATACACTCTAACATCTACATTTATGGTAGGTACACAACTGTACTTTCTCTGTACTGCCCTTTGGCTTGCCTACTGCGCCCAGGATTTTCACAAAGTGCCTGGCTCCAGTAATTGCATTTTGCTAGCAAGGAAATATTCAGATATATCCATACCTGGACGATTGTCTAATTCAGGCAGAAAACAAGGACATTCTTCTAAAATATCTGGCGTTTGTGAAAAGGCTTCTAACTTGTCTAGGGTACACCATAAACAAAAAGAAATTACAAATGGTACCCTCTCAAAAAATTACATTCCTGGGTGCAAGCTTGAATACAACTGCCCAGATGACTTAACTAACGCCAGAAAAGCAAATTCGTTTGGTGACTTGCTTCAAACAGGTGGCCACAAAAACCCTGCTATCTGCAAGACAAATTCTGCAAGCCTTTGGGTTCATGGCCTCCTGCATTCTTCTAATTCCATATGCAAGACTGCATATGAGGAAACTTCAGTGGTACTTAAAAAGTTTATGCAGTCAGCATTGTCACAGCCTAGAAACAATGATTCCAGTCATACCTTGCCTGCAGCTAGAGTTTCTGTGGTGGGCAGAGGCTTGCCACCAAAACAAGGGACTGCCATTCACCCCACCCCCTGTCACACAAACCCTAACTACAGACTCATCAGACTAGCTTGGGGGGGCTCATCTGGCAGGGAAGTGCATTCAGGGCAAACGGAGCCCAAATCAAATGCACCTTCATATCAATCAAAAAGAGATGCTGGCTGTACAGAATGCACTGACAGCCTTCAAGGACTAAATTCGTCCAGGACAACTAATGATAAAGACAGACAACACCACAGTCATGTGGTACATAAGCAGGGGGTACACACTCTTACCCCCTTTGCAGACTAGCCATGACATTGTGGAACATGGCTTTGTCTTACCAAATAAAGCTACAAGCTCAATTCCTGCCAGGAAAACTGGATACTCTGACGAACTAAGCAGAAGTCTCCTGGACCCACACGAGTGGAAACTGGAACCATGGATTTTCAACATATTGATATGCAAATGAGGGAGTTTGGACATAGTTCTGTGGTGAGGCAAAAAGATCTATCAGTTGGACAAATTCTGCGGAAGAACACATCACAGAAAAGCCTGGAAAGTGGACGCTCTATTATTCAGCTGGAAAAACCTTTCAGTCTCTGCTTTTTCCCCTCTACCTCTGCTCTCCAAAGTCCTACTAAAAGTCAAACAGGACAAACCAAAAATGATTTGATTGCCCCAGACTGGCCTCGCCAGTACTGGTACCCGCTCCTGCGCAATGGTCACACCTTTCTCTGTGGGCACCTGCCTCAAGACACGCAACTTACTGTCTCAGCAGAACAACCTAATTCTGCACACTCCACTCCAAACTTTGAATCTGCAGCATGGCTGATCACCTAAATTCACCCTTAGCATCCCTCAGCAAGCCTGTGATAGATGTCATCTTGGAGGTAAGAAGGCCTAGTACTAGAAAAATCTTATGCTGACAAATGGAAAAGATTCTACGCCTGAAATCAATCACAAGGGATGAGCACAGCAGTGCCCAATATTCCTCAGATTTTACAATACTTAACTGAGATGCTTCACAAGGGTCTGTCATTTTCTTCCATAAAAATCCATGCCTCAGCCATTTCAGCTCATTACAACACAGAACCTCCTCTCTTCTCTCATCCTCTGCTAAAGCAGTATCTCAGAGGGGCCAAAAGCTTAAGACCACCCAGGAGAGCTCCAACTCCTGCCTGAGACCTCAGTTTTGTATAAGAAAAACTGGCTCTCCCTCCTTTCGAGCCAGCTGCTACTGCAGACTTGAAATTTCTCTCCTGGAAAACCGCTTTCCTTTTAGCAGTTACTTCAGCTAGAATGTTTTCAGAATTACAGGCCCTTATGGCAGTGGAGCCTTTCATTACTTTTCATGTGGACAAGGTGTCTCAGGACCAATCCATCCTTCATGCCTAAGGTGGTGTCCAGTGTGGCTCTTAATCAGACTATTCATTTGCCAACTTTCTTTCCCAATCCACAGAACAAGGGGGAACGGATTCTGAATTCATTGGATGTACACAGACAACTTAGATTTTTATTTAAACATGACAAAATCTATAAGAAAATCTGACCAACTACTGGTGGCATTTGCTGCAGGGGCAGAGGGAAAGGCTATTTCAAAGCAGACTATTTCCAAATGGATAAGCCATTGTATTCATTTTTGCTATATGCACCATGGTAAAACTATCCCCCAGGGGATCAGATCTCATTCCACTAGGGCTGCATCTACTTCTACAGCCTTTCTCAGGGGCGTTCCTACCAGAGACATTTTAGAAGCTGCTACCTGGAGCTCAGTTCAAACGTTCACCAAACATTACCATTTACCTTTATTCTCTAAATCCAGAGCCGGCTTTGCTACTGCTGTCCTGCAGGGCCTTATAGCTGGTCCAAATGCTGTATAAATCCATCCTCCCAACAATAGCTTTGGGAATCTACCCAAATGTAATGACTGCAACAGTGAAACATGAACATAGTATAGTTGTGTACACTTAACATAAATATAGATGTTAGTGTATTCACTGTTGCAGTCCGGGTCACCCTCCCTCCAACCCCCTGTTTATCTCTTACTATATCTCTACTCTCCTTTGCTATGCTTAAAAGCCTTTTTGGTGTATTTGCTTTTGTTTGGAGGTATATTTTTGTTTTTCATTACTTAAATGCTTGGCTCCCCATTTGGGGGGCACCTGACATCTGGGGCAAGAAAAACTGATGTAATGGTGTCGGCTGCATGTTTTATACCCCTGACGACCTGAAGTCATGGAAGAAGGGACAAAAATCGACGCAAGTCCCAAGACTTTGTTAATCAGTCTGACTGAGGTCAACCTGCCAGCAGATTACCCAAATGTAATGACTGCAACAGTGAATACACTCGAACATCTACATTTATGGTAAGTGTACACAGCTGTACTTTCCAACTTGGCCTTGTGCAAAAGCTTGAGGTCTTCCACCAGCTCATAGCTGTATCCCTATACCATCATGCCCTAGGAAAAATACCCATATCTTGTGTACTGCTAAACAAGATCAGGTGCTTCCATATTGGCTTTGGATAAGTGGGAAAATTCTTTTACTTATTATAGAAATAATTTGATCTGAAGTAGTTGATTTCATTTGATCTTCAACCTGTGGGTCTGTCGATCCGAGTCTGATCTGAAATGGCCACATAACTAGCATTTGATCCAAGCTCCTCCCCTTACTCATAAAGCCCCGTATCTCCTTCCTCCCTTCAGATCTCATTTGCCACTTAAACAGCTAGCGTCATGGTCTGAGCTCAGAGTGATTTTCTTGGTGAGTTGTTTTTTTTGGGTAACCCTTTTTCTATCTTTCTGTGCTAATCTCTCTCACTGTATCCTACCTTCCCTACCCGTGTTTGGTGTCTGAGATATAGATCTATATATATATATATATATATATATATATATATATATAAAAAATATCAAATATAATTTATCCAACTTGGCCTCTGTAGAAATAAACCTCATCTATGAAGTCC